>NW_024092923.1:0-10971 GCF_014356525.2 Nilaparvata lugens | reverse complement strand
TTTACGGGTTCATGAACGTGTGTCTTAAGAGCAATGTTATAATTCGGAAAAAGGGCTGAAACAGGCACTTCGTTCTAGCGTGTTTCGGACGCTATTTTCCAACCGATAATCATGAAAATGGTACCAAATTGTTCAGAAAGATTTGGACATCTGGCGCCGTACCGCCAAATTCCAATTTTCCAACTATAAAATGACTTTAAAATTCGATGAACTTGGAGAAAATTTGGCAAAGTTTGACGTTCAATAGGAAAAAATTGATAAGTGATATCAAAATTTGGCGGTACGGCGCCAGATGTCCAAATCTTTCTGAACAATTTGGTACCATTTTCATGATTATCGGTTGGAAAATAGCGTCCGAAACACGCTAGAACGAAGTACCTGCAAAGAACTCTGAATCGAGAAAGCTTCAATTCCCTACTAGCCTTTCGAAAAAGTGTGGTCGAACTCACTAACACAGTCCCAACTGCTATGATTGTGAGTACACACACTCACACCGGAGAACCGGAAAACTGGTTTTCGGTTGTCGAAGCAATTGATTGTTTTTGTTCAATGAGATATTGCCTGTCTTCTTGTCTGCGCTATTGTGTTTTATGTTATATACTATATTCATATAATTATGCTCTATTATTCTATATGCTTATACAGTAGTTTGACATCCATATTATTATTTATTCCCATTTCATTTCAATATCACATGAAATCTGTACTATATTCTATTTGTACAGCTATTTTGGAGACATGGTTCATTCTTCTCTCATCGAATTCTTTATTATCCATGTTGGGCCATGCATGGCAATTCAAATTCAACCCAAGAACTTTACATGAAACTACCCGGGAAAAATTTAGTTTTGGAGAGATCAAGTTTTACATGTTTTTTTCTTATACTGTAATTAGAAAACAACCAATCATTCCTAAATTCTCGAGAAAAAGTAAGTTATTGGATAATATGAATGAATGATAGTTCATGCTTCAACGAAAATTTCTGCAATAAAAAAATACTTTTAGTATACTGCAAGATTTCCAAGATAAGCCAATTCTCTGTTCACTTTTTTTCATTTACATTTACTTTCTTTGAAGTGGTAATAGGGTACAAGTATTCAATTGGAAGAAAGGTGAAATGCAAAAACTAATGTACAGTATGACACTGTACATTGTCATTGTCCAGGAGTGGTAACGTTGGGGGGGGGGGAGATTGCGCAGACTGCGTCCTTGTCATTGTAGTGAGGGGGGGTTTCCAATAGGGTCAATATTGTAACGACTGACGATCTTCTTGTTTGGAATGTTTTCTGAATCGTGCAGAATCACAAATACTTTGCTTCTGAATAAAATTATGCTTATATGAATCATAACTTTTTTGGGTTTAGGCGCCTGCTGGCGCCTGCGCGGTAGATTCTATTAAATTCATAATTGACCAGAAATGAATTCGATTGTTTATAAAATAGAAAAATAGACAGTTATCAACTGTCCATTGTTCAGTTGTTTACAGGCCGTTGTACATGGTGATCTGCACTTGTTTTGGTGAATCAGGAATTAGGTACTTCTCGTAATATTTGCTACCGTATATTAGCCCAGTTCTGAATCGTGCTAATACAGTCACAAGTACTTTGCTTCTGAATAAAACTATGCTTATGAATCATTGTAGCGTTATAATATTTAGCGTTGTTGTATGATTTGAATTGTTGTGCCCTGTTAATTATTTATTTATTTATTAGATTACCACAAACAATATAATGATCGGGAAAGAAAAAACAGGTTATTGCCCAAAACTTTTTCAATTTCCTAATTCAGTTTCAAATTGTGCAAATATTATACATAGGTTATGTCCATTTCAATTTTCTACACCAAATCACAATCTGAGAGTATAGATTAGAATAAAACAAACAATTTTAAATTTTGATAGATTGATAGTAAAACTTTTGTAAAAACATGAAAAAAAACTTTAAATTCACAAAATAAAGAATAAAACCACTTAAATTTTGAGCTCGAAAATATAACGTTCACCTTAGCTATATAACAGCTGTTTCATGTTATCATGGATAATAAAAACCAATTTGATTCATTATATTATTGGAATCATTTTTTGTTTGTGATTTTCCCTGATAATATACATAAATACATTGAAATATTTGATCCTGTACTCCAAACAATATTATTACTGGAAAAATTAATTCCTATCTAGAATCAAAATAAATATATTTAAATCTCAAGAATGAAGAATCATGATTTTTATTTGTCTATGCATAAACCATTTTATTAACAGCCTTCAGCACTTACTGTAGGTATCTATATAATACTAGTCGTCAGGCTCGCTTTGCTCGCCATATCCGTTTAGCCAGACATTTAGTCTGTACCCCCGACTGGATCGTCCTAACATATGATAAAAATGCACAAATGAAAAATGCAGGCGAGCGAAACGAGCCTGCTGATCTCATTCTTGGAAAATCCAGTCGGGGGTCCAGGGGAGCGAAGCAAGCCTGACGGCTAGTAGTAATATAATATTCCCAGGAATAGCTCTGATTGAAGTAGCAGTACCCAATCAATTTTTCCTCGATAAATCAGGACCTCCTAAATAGGTATTTATCCTATATAGGTATATATCCTAAATAGGTATTTATCCTATATAGGTATATATCCTAAATAGGTATTTAGGAGGTACTGGATAAATTGGTATTTAGGAGGTCCTTGATAAATGGGTTTTAGTAATTATATACTTTCAAAAAGGGAGGGGTGTAAAACGTGCGGAATTAGACTTTTTGTTAAATCGTAACTTTGGAAATTGGGAATGGATAGATTATAAATTTCATTAATTTGGTTTGAGTAATAGATTTTCGGTTGAATCTTTACATTGAAATGTGAGGTCATATTTTTTTCTGTAAGGATCCAGCTGGAATTTCAGTTTTCTTTAATTTATATTTGATAATCACTAAACAACTAAAAGTTGAATTGGTATATGAAATGTTTAAAGGTCCTTATTGATAAATTAATGTTTTAAAATAATTTTGGTCTTATAGTTGTAAAGGATCGAATAGAAGTTTCAAGGACCCTAGCTTTTCTAAATTTGTTTTGATAACACATATTTTTGAATAGTCTTCCTATATAAAATTCCGTGATGTGATACTTGAGGAATGCAGCTTTGATGATGCAAGCTTTCATGATAAGCTTTCATGACAAGCTTTCATCATAAAGCTGCTTTCTTTGCAGCTTTCATGATATAAAGATACAGAATAGTTATTATTGGGGATTATTAATATTTGATAATGTTTTGATAGTATTTTAAAAGTTTCCAAGTGTGTTCTAAATGTTCTAAGAATTTTATGAATTTTATGTTGATATTTCTTTTAAAGATGTATTGTTATTTATGATTAACTTCTGAGAATATCTATGATATATTCCAATTCTTCTTTCTGAAATTAGAGTCCTTGAAGCTTCATGTAGAGCAGACAGAGTAGGTTATTACCGAATTATCTATATCAGAGATAACTTTCTAAATTTAGTGATTTTTTTTCGGTTTTCATGCTGTAACTTCATTTTGTTTTATTAATGTTGAATTTAACTGTAAGAGGTGACAATATAGTTGATATCTTCTCTCTATTTTGTTGTCTCTCTTGTCATTTCTGGATTCCCGTTCTCTAGCACTGGGTATGTTTATTAAGCATCCCTTTTATTAAGTTATATTGTGTGTGCTTCTAAATTCCAAATTAACTTACTAAATTCATAGCACGGCACACAGCTGAAGTCAGAAAATTGGCTTTCCAAAACGGGGCTTGGTCGTAGTCATTGTCATAGTCACATTTGAATTAAATTTGGAAAAAATTGAAAACGAAATAAAATAAAGTGAAAATAGTGTAGAGTTTCAGCTATTTTGAATTATTTAAGAATGTTCAATTTCGTCAAAAAAACGTTTCCACTAAGAAATGAGAAAATAAAAACTAAAATGTGAATACTTTTTAATAAATCACACTTAAACATTCATTACCACTTTTTAATAAATTAATACGTTTTAATCAATAACACTACTCTTAAACTCGATAGCCTACTTCACGACTCTACTCTACTAGCTCGAGACTGTTTTCATGAGCATAGTAGTGGTAGAGTAGAGTGAGAAGCGGTGGTGGGTGATGGCAAGTGGTAGAGTACTATCTCACGGTGTTATCCCACTCTACTCTACTAAAAACTAGTACTCTACCATGAACGTTTTCATTGGGAGAGTTCACAAGATAGTTAGTACTTGCCCAGGCAACTCTACCACTAACTCTACTAATGGAAACCAGGCTATAGTGTAATTTTATTCAATTTACAGCTTTTATTGAACTCAGTTAATAGATCTTCTTATCAATTTTTCAACCAAGAAATTTGCATATTAATGTAGCATATTGTGTATTGCGCAATAGAAAGAAATATTTCAATGTTCTTGTTTAGTAGAGGTTTTATATTGACAACTTTCACTTCTCTCACTGACAGAAATGTATTGGAGTATCTAAGACAATTATATGCATAGCACATAATAAATTATAAAGCAGTTTGTGCTCTCATTCAAGATGTGTATCTAGATTTATTATAGTAGATCAGTCAGGTTTTGCAGATTGTAAACAACTTTCATTTTTAGGATTGGCTTTGGGTCTAATATTAATTTATTATCCACAAAGAAATGATTGAAATTGAATTTCTATTTGGAAAATGGGATATTATCATAACGATTTGTAATGTTTTAACTGGGATGTCTGTATATATGTAACGCATTTACGGTCAAACTCGTTGAATTCTATGAGATTTGGCAGGTATATTCTTTTTTAGCTGCGTTTACATCGGAGTTAATAACAAAAGTTTTTAAAATTTTATAACAGTATACAGTATAACATTATTATGAGTTAATAACAAAAGTTTTAAAATTTAACTGATGTTAATAACATATTGTGCTTATAATACAGCTGTAAGTAGCTGAAAGTGAGTGTCTAATTTTTGTCTTCAAATTTTTTAATTTATTTCAATTAATTAATTGAATTTCGATTTATTATTGTTTTTCGGCTTTATATCAACATTGTGAAATTCAAAATCAATTTTATATCTGTGTTATCTTCCTCGGATGGTGCGGAAACTTTGGCAGAAATCAAAATTGAACTTAACCTAATGTTTGGACTATTTTAATATGTGAAAATCCAGGAACTGAAGAAGTTTTGGGCAATTGCCTGTTTTTTCTTTCCTAATTATAGTATGTGTATCACCTTGAATAAATAAATAAATAAATAAATAAATAACAAAAGTCACTGAACGTTGAAATGTAGAGCATTCAATTCTCTTCAATTTGATGTATTATTTCACGATATTATGCTATTGTTAATAACATTTTCTCTTTCTGTTAAAAGACACAAGTTATTAACTATTGTTAAGAGAAATTTTTGACGATTGAGACAAGTTAATGACTTTTTTGTTAATAACTCGTGTTCTGGTGTAAACGAAGCTTTAAACTGCGCGTCGATGTATAAACAAGGTTTTTTTGAAACTTCGAATTTTAAGGATAATATGAAAGGAAAAGGAATTTCCTCCATACTCCAATATTACTATATTCATCATCTACTCTGAAGATAGGATTAATCAGACTATAGAACTATTCATAATCAATCAGCTGACAAGTGGATTATTCATTGCATGCATTACACAGATGTCTGGAGAAGCCGGTGAACAGGTGACACCAGATACTTGTGGATGAGAAAACTGCGTGAGGTCTACTGTTCACAGATCTACTAGTATTGTACTGATTGATTCTCTTCCTGTTACAGAAAGCTAATAATTGATTGGCTGATTGGATTGGCGTTCGGAAATCAGCCAATCGGAGAGCTTACTGCACTGCTGACTCATTTGTGAAAACGCTTCGTGTGGCTTAACCCTTATTAGGCTATACAGCAAGAATGTACTGCTAACATATCCTGCAAAATAAGAAAATACTAAATTAACATAGATAACGACAGCTAAAAATAAACAGAGCTTACTTATCTGAGATCTAATCTCATAGTGAGGTCCACGTTATAATGACAGTATTTGATTAACATTGGTGTTGCTATCCTTGTCTATCATTCAACAATGCAGATAGCGTTATCCTCTTCTATCCTCATCTCTATTGAAACCAGATCGTGTTTTAACAATGTAGAAATATAATGAGTTAACAAAATATTTACTCTCAACCATAAAAAATATATAATTAATAATTGAAAAATATATTTTCTCAACTAATAAAATAAAATTGATTATTCTAAAGAAGAATGAACAGTTAATATTACATCATAAATATTACCGGAATCAACTATCCTCCACAGAAGACAGTAACAAGGCCGAGAATCGACAACGCTGTTCTCCTATCTTTCGCCACTGCCATTCTAACGTGGTTCTCACTACAGAAGTCAATTTATCGAGAAACAATTTTAAAAATTGATGAACAGTTAATAGTACATCAGATATACAGGTATCAGCTATTCTCCATCAACACAGAAAATCGGCAACGCTGTACTCCTATCTTTCTCCACTACCATGGACCTAACTGTAGGCTAGATCCTTATCACAAGCTCTTGAGTATTGCATCTTGAGTTACTGCAACCAATATAACCTGTGTATATACATACACTATAGTGAGGTCCACGTTATAATTGAAGTAGATGAAGATACGGGGGGAAAAACGATGCCGATCCTCTGTCTTGACAATGCCTTCTATAGACGGTAGCTGATACAGGTTTATTGATGTAATACTATTTTTGTTCATTCTCGTTTAAAATAGTTAATAGTTAAAATAGTTAATAGTTGATAGTTAAAAGTTAATAGTTTAAAGTTGAATAGTTTAATAGTTAATAGTTAAAAAGTAATAGTTAATAGTTAATAGTAAAAAAGTTATAGTTAATATAAATATTATCAAGCAATAAATAATATTTTTAAATAATTTCATAATAGATTTTCATATTAAGATGATATACTTTGTTGATTATTATTATTCTAAGTTGTCTAATCTTAAGTTGTTAATTCTAAGACGATCCAGCAACAGAGCAAAGTGAAAAAGAGATAGTGCTATCCGCCTTGTTGAATGATAGACAAGGATAACAATACAATTGCTAATCAAACACTGCCATTTTAACGTGGACCTCACTATATTGTTGTTTTTGGACCACGCACCATGATCTTATTTTGCATTTTTATTCGCTTTGCGTGTGTGACGCAACGTTTAATTAGAATTATGATGAGTAAACACAATAATTTCAATCGTAATGCAAGTTGTCGGCTTAATTTTAATTTGTTTTTAGCATGCTATTGTGGGTTACGACGGTGTGATGTAATGTAAAACACAACGTGTTTGATCTGCTAATTATCGTTCTATTAGCATAGAGATGGTTTGATTTGTTAATTATCGTTTTATTAGCATATTGACGGACAGACTGATGTGTGATAACAGATAAAATTCATTGAGAGTGAATAGTTTTTTTGGAGATATGATTTTGAAAGTGTAAGGATAATAATTATATTGCATAGAGAAAAGATAGCATGAAAAGATATCCGATCGAATAGGTAGTTTATGTTCCAAATTTCAAGTCGATTTTTGTTAACTCAAGCCTACTCATAACGATTACTGACGATTACTGTGTTGTTGGGAGTGTAAGAGTATAAAGGTGCGTACAGATATACGCGCCGCGAACATGAGCAATTCACTTTTAATCAGCTGACTATAGTGAGGTCCACGTTATAATGGCAGTGGATAAAGATAGAAGAATGTCGATGGCGATTCTCTGCATTAATTAATTATATTTCTACACTGTCAAAAACATAATTGGCATCGTTGTGGACCTAGAAAAATATAGTAACACCGGCTTTGTCGAATAATAGAAGGATATCAAAACCTAAGTTGATCAAATACTGTCATTATAACGTGAACCTCACTATATATCTGATTTTTACAGAAACGGTAAGATACAGATATAAAAAGCTTGGCATCAGCTGATTAAAAGTGGATTGCTCATGTTCGCGGCGGGTATATCTGTACGCATCTTAAGAAAGATACAGTATGAGAGTCTACCAACGTCACATAGCTTCATGAAAAACAACTAATAGGACTAACAAATTTGAATAACAATGAGAATTGGGAAATAAACGCCCCATAAAATGGAATATCTTCTTGTGCTATCTTTTCTCTATGATCATTGTAAGTAGGAGTAGAAGCTAGTGTATAATTCTGTTTTCGCCACACTGCACAGAAAGCAGCTGTTTTCCAGTCCCTACGTAGATCTGAAAGACCTTGTTTGCAGACGGCTCTCGTCTGACGTGAGAAACAGGTTTCTTTTCCGGCCTAGAAAGGTGATCAAAAAACAGCTGATCAAAAAATTTTTCATTATTTGTGTTCATTATTCAATGATTAAGACATTTATAATACTATCCGGCATGGGCCGGAAAGAGTACCCTTTCCAGCCGCTAACATGAAACTAAGAAAGGTGATCAAAAAACAGCTGATCAAAAAACTTTCCATTATTTGTGTTCATTATTCAATGATTAAAACATTTATAATAATATCATCTTATTGTCATTTGAAAGAATAGAAAAGTATAAACTCAACCTCCCCATAATTGAACATCATCTATTAGGTTATTTAGACAAATCAGAATAAAATATTAAAATACTTGGACAATTTCCTGATATTCAGATTACTTCAGATTTGCTAGAGCTATCTCCTTCCACTTCTGCTTTCGGAAGTACTTAGTAAACAACTATTCTCATTGTTTATTTATATATTCATATTGTTTTATTTTGTGTATGGCGAAAAATAGCGTTCGCACCACGGGCAAAAATGTATGTATTTCGGGCTCTCAATCTTCTATAGTCCTACGGTCTCGGACTTGAAAACCGATTTCGAGCCGGAAAAGTCTCATTTTCAGCCCTGGGTGCGAAATATACTATTTTAGTATGGTACTGAAAACTTTTGACTGAATTAATCATCCAATTCAAACGCATTGATGAATCCATTGATGAATGGATTTGAAGGATGTTCATATCAAATTCTCAAAATTACTTAGAATTTTTCTCCCCGTCAGTAATTTCTTGTAATGAAAAAACTCCACCTCCTTCTCGTCATACTTCTTCATCTTCATCTTAATTCTTCTTCTCCATTCTTCATTCTTCATCTTCATTCATCTTCATTCTTCTTCTTCATCTTTATCTTCATTCATTTTACTTTCTCCCGCTTTCTTCTTCTTCTTCTTCTTCTTCTTCTTCTTCTTCTCCTTCTTCTTCTCCTCCTTCTCCATTTCCTCCTCTTACTCCTCCTCCTCCTCCTCCTCCTTCTCCTCCTCCCCTCCTCCTCCTCCTCCTCTTCTCCTCCTCCTCCTCCTCCTCCTCCTCCTCCTCCTCTCCTCCTCCTCTCCTCCTCCTCCTCCTAGTCCTCCTCCTTTCCTCTTCTTCACCTCCATCAACATTAACGACCAAAAGTCATTAAACAGTCGCCGATCAAAAAGGGCAAGCCCTTCAATCACTGCTTATGAGACTAATTAATATTGGAAGTTTTTGTTTCAAAGTTACAAATGTCTGATTAATGTTGTCAATCCTTGATGATGTCTACTGAATATATCGAGAAGGTGGTGGAGAATGAGAAGGATGGAGGATGAAGTGGTGGTGGAAGAGGAAGAAGAGGAAGACGAAGTGGTGGAGGGGGAGGAGTAAGAGGAGAACGATAAGTATAAGGAGAAGATCTTGAGAAAGAGCAGAAGACGGTTTAGAAGAGTGGGGTGATTTTATGCCCCATAACGATAATAATCCGTGACTTGGTCATAGTGGTCTAATTAATAATGTGGAGGGCATAAAAAGTGTCGTTTTCCACAGAGTAAAATTGCCGTTCAATTAATTACAGCGGCAAGCCGATCTCATCTATCAGAGCCGATTTGATTGATCATAAATCACTGCTTTCATCTTCTCTCTTTTCTTCTCTTTCTTCTTCACATTGTTCTCTCTTCATTTCTTTTTACACACTTCTACATTCTTCAAATATTTATTAATTTATGAAGAACCCCAATCCAAACCAATCTCTTTTCCTGTTTCTCTCTTTCTTCCACTTCATCAGTGCTTCCGTTGATCCATATCTTTTCTGTCTTTCTATATTCTCTCTCCATCCCTTCTCTGCCTCCTAAAAGTCTCTCCTTTATCCTATTATCCTCTATTCTCCTATTTCTCTCTCCTTTCAACTCCATGCTTTCATTTGATCAACACTCTTTATCCGTCTTTCTCCTTCATTTTGGTAGAGAGTTAGTGAGAAGGATACTTCGAATATTCTTTCCGAAGAATGGACATTGATATGTCCAAAGCTCCGCCAATTTATGTAGATGCATAACAATATCATCTATTTTTTCTTTAGTTATAACAAATCGCTTTTTTTCATATCATATACAGCTCAATAATTATTTTCTCTAATTTATATTTTGTAAATTCATCTATAATTTGATGTATTGTAAGCTATTGTATATAAGTGTATAAGCCAGTATATATTGTAATCTACATAAATAAAGTACTCAATCAATCAATCAATCCTTCGCTCTCTGTCTTTATCTTTCCATTACATTCTGCTTCCTAAAACACTCTTTCCTCATTCATTTCATCGTGTTTTCTCAAATTCCTCTTCTCCTACTCGGGTCGTATGTAATATTGGAAAGGATATTCTGTTATATCAATGATATCACACTTTCATTATAATTTGTCAAAACATTTCGAAATTAAACTAACAGATGACTAATACATCACTATAGTGAGGTCCACGTTATAATGACAGTATTTGATCAACTTTGGTTTTGCTATCCTAGTCTATCATTCGACAAAGCCGGTGGTAATTTCCTTTTCTAGGTTCACAACGATGCCAATTGTGTTTTTGACAGTGTAGAAATATAATTAATTAATTAATGCAGAGAATCGGCATCGCTATTCTTCTATCTTTATCCACTGTCATTATAACGTGGACCT
>NW_024092922.1:0-14137 GCF_014356525.2 Nilaparvata lugens | reverse complement strand
AATTAATAGATACCATACTACATAATAAAAAAACTTGAAAGTTGAAAAAAATTATGGAAAAAACAATAGAAGAGAATAAGTAAATAAAAATTAAAATAATTACAAAGATAAAGAAAACAAAAAGAGTTTCAGCCAGTGCTCATAACATTTCATGACTCAAGCGAGCTACAAGATGAATTCATTTCAAAATTTTTCTCAAAGACATTAAATGGTTTCGAAAACAGATCTATATGTTCATTCAAAGTATTGTTAATCTTAGACTCTTAATAAGAACGAATTATAGTGATGAGAAGTTCTTACAAAAGGGATGTTGAACAATATATTTCTTCTAGGCCTAGCTACTGAAGTGCACTGAAATTCAGTAAATTTATAAATGATGGAATATGAATTTTATGATTTAAAATGTTGAAAAATAGCAATAGAGCATTTACAGATCTGCGTAAATTTACATTTGTACTGTACAATAGTGGGTATACCCCTTAGCCAACCATGCTCTTTTAACAATAATTTCAATTCTTTGAAAAAAATATCACAATAATTTCAATTTTTTGAAAAAATTACTACAATAATTTCAATTTTTTGAAAAAATTACTACAATAATTTTTTATGTATTTTTGTGAAAATAAACATTTTATTTTATTTTCTAGCGATTGACTCAGCCCATCTCATGCCACCTCTGGAAGACGAGATAAAGAATGGTCAATGGCTGGGGGTTACAGTCAGAAGTCAGGGGCCTGGAAAGAAAGTTTTGGTAAGAATCTGTATTCATTCATATTTGTATTAAATCTTCAATTAATTGATTGTTTATTCAATTTTTATCAAATTTCACTTATGATGCATAATTTTCAACAGCCTTGACGAGCTGAAAAGAATGAAGTACAGTAAGATGAGATCCGAGCATTGTGTCGAAAGTTATGAGTGTTTGAAATGTTGATCCTTGAGGTGTCCTTATGCGCGCCTCTCCTCTAGAAAATACTGAAATGAAGTGCATCTAACGGGTGATTCTCATGAACTTATATCATTGTGCGAAATATCAATGTGATGACAATTTAGTTAGTTGGTGATGATGGTTGAAGCTGAAAATTAGGTGTTTTTCACAATACAAGGAGCATTGTTGTCAGGTGTACCTGGAAATCTATATGAGATAGAGCGCTCTACCTGATCTCAGATTGTAGAGCACAAAAATACGCCCAGAGGGATTTTGAATTATACATCTGAATGGTAACAATCGGAAGATATTGTTTATCAAAAACTAAAATTCATCAGAATTGATTTTTTTTTCTATATATTCCACTCATTTTTGAAAAATCATAACTTAGTACCATGACGAGCTGAGAAGAATGAGTTGTAGTACGAGAATATCCAATCATTGTGTCAAAAGTTATTAGTGCCGGTTGCATAAAAGCCGGTTAAATTTTAATCGTGATTAATTCCACGAGAGCCATTCAGAGAAGCCGTCTTTTCAAAAACGCCTTCTCTCATTGGTGCTCGTGAAATTAATCCCGATTAGAATTTAACCGGCTTTTGTGCAACCGGGCCTTAGTGTTTGAAAATTTGATCCCTGAGGTGTCCTTAAAAGCGCCTCCCCACTACGAAATCCTGAAATTGAGTGCATGTATCGGGTGATTCTGATGGAACATAACCCTTCTATAACAATATGATCCAAAATATTGATTCGATTGGTTAGGGAGGCCTTGAAAAGTTATTACAATGAAAAAATTGTACTTTGACTGCAGGATGGCTTCTATTTTTGTTAGTATTCCTCCTCTCCCCACACTAAATTCCAAAATTTCTGTGGAACCTTGTTCGGAATTGATTTTACTTTCACATTATATGTAACTTCTCATCATTACTTTATAATACTCAAGGTTGTATAGAGTGGAAGTAGTGATTTTCCAGAATTATAAAAAAACTAGAAAAACACCCCTTTTTGAAAATCTGTAGCTCCAAAACCAGAAATCGTAGAGTCCTGTGCGACCACTCAATTTATTGGAAATTTTATTATCTTTTAATTTTTAAATAATTCTTTTTTTCGAAATACCCGAGGCTTTCGAAATGAAATGGAAAAATTGAAAATAGTCTCAAAATTTGAGGGTCTTAGGGGTGAAGCCGAAATTTACGTTTCAGCAAATTTCGGATTCGAATTCAGGGAATTTATAAATTGTTATTTATACATATAAAACCGACCAAAAAAATTCTTTCTGGGCTGTTTCCTGAAAAATGGTTATTTGACTGGACTATTGGTGATTCTCTCTATACAGTAAAATTAACATTGATAGGACAGTGCGGCGGCTAGTGGTGATGTATGGTTATGAAACATGGGTGTTGGCAAGTTGTGATAAGATGCTGTTGAATAGATGGGAGAGGAGGATCCCATACTCCGTACAATATTACTTCAGACTGGGAGGAATATGCGGCGCAGATGGAGGGAGATCAGCCAATTACAGTGATTAATAGAGTGATAGGTAGAAGCGCAGTTGCCAATTTGTCGATTAGACTCAGTCGACTGAATGCTTTCAGAGAGGAAACTCCGTTAAGTTTAACATGAGCGCTTGAATACTCACTAGAAATTAGAGAATGCTGGCCGGTTATGAACGGCAACATCGCCGCCGTTGTTTCCCTACCTCTGTATGTCTTCTCTGCTGCGCATGTCCCTCCCAAGTCCAAAGTAATTTTGTATGGAGTATAAGTTAACAAAAAAGCTGCCCTCATTAAAATATTAAATTGTTGACTTGACATGATTTTATTTCATTTTCAGGATTGTGCTCTGTACGCCTTCTCTGCTGGGCATGTCCCTCCCAAGTCCAAAGTAATTTTTTACGGAGCATAATTGAACAAAGAAGTAGCCCTATTGATAATTAATTATTTTAATTATTAAAATATTAGATTGTTGACTTGACATGATTTTATTTTATTTTCAGGATTGTGCTCTGTATTCCTTCTCTGCTGGCATGTCCCTCCCAAGTCCAAAGTAATTTTTTACGGAGTATAATTGAACCAAGAAGTAGCCCTATTAATAATTAATTATTTTAATTATTAAAATATCAAATTGTTGACTTGACATTATTCGAATGTATTTTCAGGTTTGTGCTCATAGATAATAAAGCAGGGCGCTGATTTCCAATGGGGTACAGGACTATGCTATACCCTGTCTCAAAGACTGGACTATGAAACGCTTGGGAACCATGCAAGGGAGATCCACTAACAAGTATGTGAAACTAGAAATATATATTCGAAAAATATTTGTATTATTTACTCATTTTTCTCAATGAAAAGTTTGGAAAGATTCAAGATATTATAGATGATTTAAGATATTATTCAAGTCGCACATAACCTTTATTTGGGCAATTTATTTTATGAAATTGGGATGAAAAGAAGTTTTGGACTGTAGTCTGTTTCTTTATCCTTAAGTTGACTGTAAATTATAAATAAATAATAAATTATAGTTAGAATTCAACTGAAGAAATTAAAATGAAATATATGAACATTGGATTGCTTTGACAACAGTTAGAATTCAATTCTTTCCACTTATCTTCACCATTCATTCCTTACTTTTATACCCTCTACCTGCCTATTACATGGGAAACCATAGTTGGCTAGGTATTTTCCCTCCTTTCTTTCTTTTTAGCAGCACACCCCACCATGAAGCCTGTTTTTGTATTTTATTAGAAACTTATTTTCAATTGTGATTTTTTGTATTTTGATTTCCTTTATGTATTTTGTGTTGAATTTAATTGACCAAACGTAGTGAGGTCTATTTTGTAACACGGATTTTCTTTTGTCTGTCTTTATGTAACGCGATTACGGCCAAACGCGTTGATAGAATTCGATGATATTTGGCAGGAATATTCCTTTTTCAACTGCGCGTCGATGTATACACAAATGTTTTTCGAATTTTGCATTTTAAGGATAATATGAAAAGAAAAGGAATTCCTGCATACTCTGATACTACTATATTATATAATAATAATATCTATCATATACTCTGAAGATAGGATTATTCGTCAGACTATAAAATTATTCATAATCAATCAGCAGACAAGTGGATTACATAGATTTTCTGGAGAAGCCGTGTCTATTTCTATAAGGTCTATAGTTTCAATCAAAGACCTTGAAGAGTTATGCATCTTTAAGGTCTTTGGTTTCAATATTTTGTTTTGCAGTCATGGTATTATTATACGTGCTCAGTATCAATATTCTCACATTAGAAAAAAACTAATTTGATAGGTGATTCAAGATAATCAAATGAACTAAATAATGCTGAAGAATATATAATATTTTTGATTGTAAAAAATTAATTCTCATCAGATGGAAAGATTATCACGGAACTAGATGAATTATATCATTATGGCATACAAATTCAAACGTGAACTGAGTTTGTTAACATTTCAAACTGGTGACATCAGATATTTGTGGATGAGAAAACTGCGTGAGGTCTACTGTTCACAGAACTACTAGTAAAATGATTGATTGGAATGAATAAATTTAAGTATTGATATTTTATCTACATGAACATTTGGTTTGCATTATTTTGAGATTTGAGTTAATAGATCCAACCTTCACAAACTCCGCACAGTTGCCAAAATGTTTGCAGGCTATGTAGAAATATAATTAACTAAACTATAAGATATAAACTATTATGAAAATGAACTGACATCTTGAAAACTGAAATAGGCCTATAACCTTCCTCGGCAAATTAAGAATCTTTATTCAAAAATCCAAAGTTGATCAGTTGAGTAGTAGACGTGATGATACGTCATTCGTGAATTTCCTATCCCCTACGTGTATAAGCCAGTTATTTACTTTATTATAGTATCGTTTACTTTGAAATTGATGTAATTTTTGGGTTGCAGGGCGCACGAGGAGTACGGCTACTGCCAGGTGGGCACCAGTGGTGTCCTGGTGGGTGACGACACCGTGGTGCTGGGGACACCGGGGCCCTACACGTGGCGGGGCACTGTCTTTGTGCTCAGTGCATCGGACAACTATCTGGACCGCGACAAGACATTCTACATGGGCCCCGTCACCGAGCCACTCGCTCCTGTCGACAAGTACAGCTATCTCGGTCAGCTGCTCTGCTCTGCTCTTCGTCTTTTATTATGGGATTATGCATTTTTTCTACTTCAAGTGTTGTGTGGCAGAGATGACTTGGAGTCCTAACTCTGCCCTACATAAATACAATTATATTTATTGAATCTTTATTATTGATTCATACAATAATTACATCATCAAAATGATAGAGAGAGAAAAAATAAGGTATCCTTGTGCTATTCCTCTCCCAAATTTAGATAAGGTTACACATAGTCCGAAATAGATCAAGTCTTGTAATTGTACACTTCACAAAGTCCTTAATTATTTTCACGATGTAGATTTTTAAATTTAGATGTTTCAAAACCAAAAATAGGAAAAATATTTCACATTATTATCAATGAAATAGGAAATATTCACTAAAGAAAAAAATTTGAAGGACTAAAAAAATGAACTTTAATCTTAATTAAATTTAATCGATAAATCAAACTTGTTCTTCTACTTCTCTGTCTCTCTCCTCCACCTCCTCCTCCATCATCTTCTTCTCCATGATTTCTACCCAACCTTCACCTTGACCTCCCTCTTACCTTTGCTTCTACCTCTATTATTTATTCAATAATTCAGAACTACACAACTTACAGAAAAGTACGACCAGCTTATAAGCCAAAACGCGGTCCAATTCTAATTTATACAACAGTCCAATGTAGCTAGGTTATGCGTGTCACTAATATTGATCAATTAACACTCAATTTACAATTCATAAACACACAAAAATCATCCATTGAATTAAATCATTTACAAATATTCAGAAAATTCCAAACTTTGAAAAAAATATAAAATTAGAGACCGAAAAGACAAACACACTATTTAGAACTTATCACAGCTATTTCAACCTCACCCGGCACCTCCACCTCCACCTTCATCTATACTTGTACCTTTACCATCTTCACCATCACCACCACCTCCTCCTCCACCTCATTCTCCTCTTCATCTGTTCTTCCTCCCACTCCTCTCCTCTTCCTCCTTTTCTTCTCCTCCAACTCTTTCTCCTCAATCTTCTCCATCCTTCTCCTGATACTCCCTCTCCCTTCTTCTCCACCAATCATCATCATCCTTCTCCCACATCTACACCTCTTTGTTCTCCTCATCTCTCCTCTACTCACACACGCCCGCCTATTCACACACAAACACACGTACAAATTGAATTTAGAGTATGATGATATATGCAATAGGATCGATCGGTGGAGGATGCTGAGAAATAGATGTTATTTAAACTTTTGAGCTAGAATTTGGGACTTCGAAAAAAATTCAAAATTTTCAACATGTGATGTATAAAATAAGACCGCCGTGGACGCTGGGAAGTAAACGTCTCTTACACTTTTCAGCTAGTATGCACGGTTGAAGAGATAAAAAATATGATACTTTAAAATTGGAACTTTGAAAAAAATTCTAATTAAAAAACTCTGAACATTTGATACATGAAATAATACCGCTTTGAAGCGCTGAGAAGAATGTGCCCAATTTGAACCTGATCCGATAAAGTATTGAAAAGTTAGGTTGATTTTTAGGGTAAAATTTTCGAATAAAGGGCTGCCATCTTGAACCGGGGATGAATTAAAAAATGTTAAATATATAAGTTTCTGCGCCTTGTTTCAAAGTATTTGTATACCAAGTTTTATCCAAATCGGTCCATAAATGCGACTGTAACTGCGGTACAAACAAACAGACACACGTCGATTGACTAGAATAGAATAGAATATCTTTATTAGCCTCAATAGAATATCACAATTTGACATATGGGCCAGTCAACACAAAACAATACAACACAATAAAAACAGGGTTTTTAACAACACAACAATAAATGGCAACATTACCTTCGACTGTTTGGACGTTGCCACATCCTCCTTACAGCCCGGATATGGCACCACCGGACTTCTTCTTGTTCCCCATGATCAAGAGACAACTTGAGGGGACGCGGTTCGGGACTCTGGAAAACGTTCAACGTGCTACGACAAGGGCTCTAGACAGAATAGAGGTTGCCGACCTCCAGGGAGCGTTCAGGAATTTGAAAATCCGGTATCAGCATGTTATCGACTCCAATACGGACTACTTTGAAGATATCTAATGAAAAATTTTACATATTTTGCCCATAAAAAATTTCCTGAGGTCAGTCCGGTTACTTATTATACAGACTATGTACACTGCTGCTCAACTTATTTTTCAAACTAGCTATGTGATGAGTCCAAGTTAGAGTATGACTTGAAACATAATTCGCTTCGCTCATTTAGTGAACTTTGTTGTGTGTTTTAGGTATGTCGGTGACAGCTGCCAACTCTTCGGCAGCAACATGTCGTATGCGGCCGGGGCACCACGGCCAATGGCAGGGCAAAGTGGTCCTCTTCTCCATAGCCAAGCGCATGCACTCCACCATGAACGTCAATCTGGTCATCGATGGCGAGCAGTTCGCCTCCAGCTTCGGCTACGAGATTGCTACCGCTGATGTCAATGGTGATCTGTGAGTCATTCAAAAATTCATCACAATAATTGAAGATATGGTGAAATTCCATATGAAAAATTAATTAAATATCAATATTGTTGAAAAAACAAAAGAGAACCCTGAACAAAGATAAAAGTTGAAGATTAATGTTAGTGTAGGGTATTAGGGGTAATAAATGAAGAAAAAGAAGAGAGGATGTAGGACCGTGGGCTAAGGCCGTTACAGAGCTTGACGACCAACAGTCATCTGTCCAATGAATGAATTTTGCTGAGAACTGGAAAATTAACAGAAAATACGAGTTTTTTTGGAGCATTTGAGGGTATTTAGCACATGGAAATTTTGCATGAAAAAATTGGTTCTGGACTTCTCTTAGGTATCCAGACAATATATCAAAAATCTGGTTTGGTACACTCACACAACTTTCCTTGCACATTGAACTGTAAGCCTCATTCTTAGACGAGAATAATTTAGGGCAATAACATAATGACGACTGGCGGAAAAATATTTGCAACTACAATCAGACTACTGTGTATGGTATAATATATATATAATTGTTTTCAGAGTACTTTTTCCTTTGTGTAAATTGTGAAATTCGATTATTTTTTTAAAAGTCAAAACAGCTGCTCTACAGATGAAATATCTCGACTATGAGTGTGTTCTTTTTATAAACTGCTCTACCTACCTACCTCATGCACCAGAAGGAGGTTACAAAGTCCATTTCTCAAGGATGGGGTGGACCCCCCATTAGTTTCCCAGGAAAAAGACTCATGCCAGTTGATAGAGCTGATGAATAACTACACAGGGTATGAATATGAAAAAAAATCGGTCAAGTAATTTTTGAGAAAATCGTGAAAACATGGTTTTTTGGTAATTATCTGCCTTTTTCTCAAGAATATTACGGAGCTCCTGGAATTTTCCCAGAAATGAGACTCATGTCAGTTTATAGGGCTTATAAATAGCTATCCATGGTATAAATTTGAAGAAAATCGTTAGAGCCGTTTTTGAGAAAAACGTGAAAAACATGGTTTTTTAGTAATTATCCGCCATTCTTTCCGCCATCTTGAATTGAGTTTTATTGAATTTCTTATTGTCGGATCCTTATGGTATAAGGACCTTAAGTTTAAAATTTCAAGTCAATAGGTTAATTAGGAATGGAGTTATCGTGTTCACAGACATACACAACACACATACACACACAGACCAACACCCAAAAATCATGTTTTTGGACTCAGGGGACCTTGAAACGTATAGAAAACTTGAAATTAGGGTACCTTAATTTTTTTTGGAAAGCAATACTTTCCTTACCTATGGTAATAGGGCAAGGAAAGTAAAAATAAGAACTACTATATATATCGCAAGCACCAATGTATACGTGACTGGACTATTTATATGAAATTTTGTAAATAGATTCCAACCGAAGATTTCAATAGAACAGCTGACAGAATATCAGCGGCATTTTGAGCGAGTTGTATGGCCCATAGGGCTCACTAGCTTTGATTGAACATTGAATATTTGATTGAACAATAATGGTGCTAATGAAGTCTTAATTTTTCGAATATTTTCCATATCTTGTTACAGATTACCTGATCTTCTTGTTGGAGCTCCTTTCTACTTTGATCGCGACGTTGGAGGCGCCATCTATATTTATTTGAACAACAAGGAACGCTGTCTCAACTGTGCCAAACCCACCAAAATGACTGGCAAACCTGAATCAAGGTAAATATACCAGGGTCGTACTTTTTTCAACCTCCGATGGCCATAAATAAAAGACGAATGTATATAAAGAATAATTTGCTCACTAGAAGCTACTTACTCTTACACCTATCTATGACTGACACTGTAAGGACCGGTTTCCGAGCTCAGGATTTAGCATATATTTTAGCTATATCGGGATTCAGCTACGATTTCCTATACTCTTTCAAGAGTCTCCAGGAAGAAATTTAAACAAATCAAATCAAAAGCTAAGTTCTGGACTTCAAACTTAGCTTAGAAAATTGGCTATCCGAGCGTAGTCATAGTTTTTATGATAATCTTATTTTCTAATTTCTATAATTGGAAACGTTTTTCCTCGACGAAATGAACCATTCCTAAATAATTCGAAGTAGCTGAAGCTTTACACTATTTTCTCTTTATTTTATTTTGTGTTCAATTTTCTAGTTTTCAGAAATTTAATTTAAACGTGGACTACGACTACCCCCTGTTGCTGAAAGCCAATTTTCTGACTGCAGCTGTTTAAAGTGTAGAACTTAGCTAAATCGCGAGGTCAGAAACCAGCCCTTCATTATGAAAAGTGATTCGAATCTTGAGCTGAAATTTTACACAATTTTCTCTTTATTTTATTTTGTGTTCAATTTTCTAGTTTTTAGAAATTTAATTCAAACGTGGAGTACAACTACGCCCCATTCCGGAAGCCAATTTCCTGACTCCAGCTGTTTGAAGTCTAGAACTTAGCTAAATCCCGAGCTCGGAAACCGGCCTTAGTGTTACTTGCACTTCTAATTATTCTTCAATATAATTGCCGTGAAGATTGAGGCATTTGTCATACTAGTAGACCAGTCTACCAAAATCCTCTTCATAAAATGCTGCCGCCAAATGAGTTTAAGTGGGATATGACGTTCTTTTAAAAGTAAATTCGTATGGCTTTTGTTGGTGGGGAGTCCCTTGCGGGAAGGTCCCACCGCCTGAATATATAATTTAAACCGTCAATGGGCCTTACGACTGTCATACTTCAGCCGGGACCGACAGTTTAACGTGCCCATCCGATAACACGGGAGTGATCTGGTTAAAAAACTTTTGGTATTGAGAGGGTTTGAACCCGGGATCTCTATGCTGCTACGCAGGCACTCTATCCACTAGACCACGGATCACTCCGACGTTGTTTTGGAGCTCCTCGATAGTTAGAAAACTCTACCCTTAAAGTCATGTCTTTATTTATTATTTTACAAAGGCGACTATCTAGAAGTATTTTAAGCCTAGGTGATGATGATGATAATACAATGATGGTAGGGTTATGAATGAATAAAAATTATAGGTTATGCTATCCACTTGAATTGATTTGAGTCCACTTTTCGGTCCAGAAATAAATAAACTAGAAAATTTGAATTAAGATTTACATTTCTATTGACCAATTCAGATGTGTATACTATGATCCATGTTGTCAAATTGGGCGGAATTTCAATCTTTTCATGCAAGCCCTTATGACTGGATATTTCAAATTGACAACACTGGTGATGAAAACTTGTCTCAGTGCGTCCAAGGCTCAACTTGTTTTATTCAAAGTGACCATTTCCATAATAAATTGCTATATTGTAATTTGTTATTTTGTCACGAAGTAAAATTTTACTTAGAGACCAATAACACTAACTGGCCGGCAGCTTATCATTTTTCTGCCTAGTCGATCTACTCCAAGGTGAGCCGCCGGCCGTTGCAGCCAACCCCTCCTGCGACCTTCCCTATTCGCTGCAACCGCGATAAGAGTTGTTTGTCTCAATTTTTGAAGAGCCTGTCAAGGCAGTCGGTAGCGAGAATCGAGTGAGGTAGCTGCTTAATTAGTAGAGTGAGATTTTTGCTAATGTTACCTGAATTTTTGCCTTCAAATAAATTGTAAAGTTTTACAAATTACAAATTAGTTGTATTAAGTGTTTGTAGTGTTCATCTCTAGGCCAGTTGGAGGAAAGGTTGTATTAATCAACTCGGTTGATTAATGCTAACGAGTAGTAGTGTACGTGTCAAGTCCCGCAGATTTTTGCGAATTTACACCCTTATAGTGCAAATTGTAGACGGATAGAGAAGATCAGTAGAAACAGATCTTTTACTGAACCAGTGACTTGTGTATGAAGGTAATCAATTCTAGCATGAGTAATAAGGTAGAAGACCTTGACTCAATTTCGGCAGGATGTGAATCCCGCCACTATGGATTTAGTAACATTAAAGTTGCCGCAATTATTTCGGCAGGATGGAAATCCTGCCGTAGTTATTTCGGCAAGATTAGAATGCCGACGCCGACGCCTTGGCAGTATGTGAATACCGCCACCACCATCAAATACACAATCATGCTTGCGCATAACGCTGGTTACACACTGGGCGGTTTCTGCCGTCGGCGAAACTGCCGTCGCCGCCTCGAAAAAAAGTCGAGCTTACACATTCAGCGGCAAAAATACCGCCAAACATCGAACGGCAAAATTACCGCCACGTATGATCAATAGCCAAAATAATTCTTTTAGTTCTTCATCGCAAATGTGTTGTGACTTCTCTGTTTCATGAGTGTTCAGTTATTTGTATTTTGCACATTTTTTAAAAGTATATATTATTAAGTGTTTAACTCAAAATGGAAAGGCAACAGTTTTTAGCACTTTTGTTGTACGGTACCGTCGAAAGAAAAGAAGACAGCAGAGAAATCTTCTTGTTTGGATTCATCCCAAAAACCTGAGAAGAAAAGAAGTTGGAGCTTTTGTACGTTGTTTGAAGACTTGAGAAATGACGAGGCAAAATTATTTAATTATTTTCGTATGTCCGTTTCTTAAATATGTCGAGGGTTTTGTCCCACAAAACAGGCCTCTGTTCTACAAATGATATTAACAACTTATTGTCTATTAACTGACCATTTTCTCACACTCGTCAACCACAAACACTTGAAACAATAAATATGTTATAAAAAACTCACAACTTTACAAGACACAAATTAGAAGGCTGATTTTCAAAGACCTCAATGGGAAAGACGACTGATCAGCGGCGACCGTAGACAAGCGCCAAATGTGTAAACGCCTTTGGTCACGTACGCCACTGCGTAGACAAGAGCGGCAAAAACACCGCCAGCCGCAGTGACAGTGACGGCTGCACAGCTGCCACCAACGGCATATGGCCGCGCGGCGTTTCTGCCACTTTTCTTCAGTGTGTAAGCTTCCATTAAGTCTATAGGCTACTGCTCGAACGGCGGCGACGGCGAAATTACCGCCGCGGCAGAAACCGCCCAATGTGTAACCGGCGTGAAAGTGCAGACACCGCCGCCGCTCCGCCGAGACGCTAGGGAACGGGCGACCACTAGAGGGTTCCGCCGTCGCCCCCGCCAAGATTCTGAGGGAGGCGCGGCTACTAAGAAGCACCGCGAGAAAGCGCCGCCAAGGTCGGCAGGATGGAAATCCCGCCACAATAACTAAAGAAGCGACCGCATATCTTACAATCTGCTAGACAAGTTACCCCGATCCGGCAATATTGGAATGGAAGCGCCCATATAGCGGCCCCGACCGCCTGGCTGAATCTAGGCTGCCCGGAGTAACACCGGGGATTGTGCGCGTCCCTAGCTTGGACAAGGGAGCGTTACAATTTGAAGGAGTTTTCCCAAGAAGAAATTTAGTGGACATGTGTTGATACCAAACCAAGAAAGAAAGAAAGAAAGAAAGAAAGAAAGAAATATTTATTGCCAAAATCATTAAACACAACTTTACAAATGTGAAAAATATAAAAATTTTCATATACAATACATTACAAAAACTTAAAATTAAAATATTTTCCATTTAAACATCGATTATAATATTATCATTGGCGTTACCAGCAAAACTAAATAGTTTGAGCGATGGCAACGAGTAATCAGTCGGCTATAATTAGTGGCTTGAGATTCAGTCGAAATAGAAAAAATATAATAAAGAAAAAAGAAACATATGGAATGTATGAAAAACTAGAAAAAAAAATAATAAAATTTCAATCCGAAAAGAAGAAGTACCAAGAGTGAAATACTAAGAGAGTAGAAAAACTAGAATGAATTCATAATAATTTAAAAACTCAAAAGAAAAAGAGATGATTCATGTAACTATTATCTACAATTCACTGTACATAGTAATTATAGTAACATTTAGTAACATAATGTAATTCATTTGTAGCATATAAGAAGTATATTACTCATCAAATTGGTATTGCTCTTTCATTCGATAAAGCATCACAGTAATTATTAAAATAGGAACTAGATTTATCTAAATAAATGTTTAGTCCTGAAATCCTAATTTCTAAAATCTATTCCTGGTTGCATCCTATGTCTATCAAATTTAACCTCGATTAAATGAAGGTCATCATCACGTCTCAACTACTGGACTGATTAACTTGAAATTTTGCATATGAATGATTTATTTACCAAGGATGGTCATAGGCCTATTCTAAATCCTTCAACATTTCAGTAAGTCAAGCATCAGTTTGTCAAGTTTTTAATCAGATCCTTGCAGAGCACGGGTTACCTGCTAGTTTTCCAATAAACCAGAAAATATGCTTCTTTATCTGATCTAAAATGTGTTTTTATAATGGAATTCCATAATTTTATGAGCTAATTTTATTTTTGTATGTTTTATTTTCAGATACGGATTTGCTATTACCAACCTGGGTGATATTAACAAAGATGGCTACGATGATATAGCTGTCGGTGCACCGTATGAGACAACGGGGTTGTCTATGTTTAACTGGGATCCAAAAATGGACTTATCACCGAACCGTCTCAGGTTGGTATTTTACTTGATTATTATAATAGTGAGATCAAATCTAAGTTATCAAAATTCATATTAAATTATAAAAATAATTTCAATTCTATTAAAAAAACAATTGAGATCTAAATCTTTTAGTATCTATAGC
>NW_024092920.1:0-13894 GCF_014356525.2 Nilaparvata lugens | reverse complement strand
GACAAGGATAGCAACACCAATGTTAATCAAATACTGCAATTAAAACGTGCACCTCACTATAGGTATCAACTTATTAGATTACGTGCCGGTTGCACAGAAGCCGGTTTAATTTTAATCGTGATTAATTCCCAAGTACCAATCAGAGAATCCTTCAAAAAGTCCTTCTCTGATTGGTTCTCGTAGAATTAATCACGGTTAAAATTCAACCAACTGGGCCTATATGTGTATGTATAGTGTAAATCAATCAGCTGATTCAAATCAGCTGACAAGACAGCTGTATCAGCTGTTGATTCCAAACCACAAAACACACCTCCTAGTATCTCTGCATCATTTCTAAGCCTTCACCATTTCAAACCCCAACAGCCCCAGGCCTAGTATACACCCAATGTAGATTGTAACCCAATCAGCTGATTCAAATCAGCTGACAAGACAGCTGTATCAGCTGTTCATTCTAAGCAACACAATACACCTCCAAGAATTTTTGCAACATTTCTTAGGCTAGGCGCACACCAGTTAGTCAAGACAAGACACGTTTAGTCACAATACTTCACATAGTTGCTTATGACGCAACACACACTGATTAGTCATTGCAATTAGACATGTCTTCATAAGCAACTATGTGACGTATTTTGACTAAACGTGTCTGATCATGTCTTGTCTTGTACTGACTAACCGGTGTGTGCCTAGCCTAAGTCTTCAACATTTCGAAACCCCAACAGCCCCAGGCCTAGTATACACCCAACATAGTATACACCCTTGACTTATAAACTGATATTCTAATTGAAAAAAAAATTACTCGCAGTAGTAAATGTCCACTCCAGGTCAGATATAAATCTAGACTGCAGTTCGCATTAAAAGCAAGTCACGATTTTCAAACTTCAATTAGCATATGCCGCTTATATAGAGGGATCCTGGCTTTCATAAGGTTGTTATTATGTGGTTCTGGTTAAGGCGTTGTATTGGATATACTGTACCTTAGCACCGTAAAGTTTAGCTATTTATATTGTGGACAGTGGAGAGATTATATCTGTATTGTATGTTCTATTCATCTGTTACATTGGACCGAGTTTCAGTTGCCTATCACACCCACACTTGTACTTTGATTTAGTTAATTTATTCTTCATATTCTTCGTATTTTCTGAGTTGTTCTCTAAATGCTTTGGTAGAGAGTTAGTGGGGAGGATATTTTTAATATTCTTTCCAAAGAATGGACATTGATATGTCCAAAGCTCCGCCAATTTATGTAGATGCATAACAATATAATTATTATCTATAGTTATTATATTACAAATTGTTTGTTTCATATATATACAGTTTAATAATTATTTTCTTAGTCTATATCATGTAAATTCATCTATAATTTTGCTGTATTGTAAGCTATTGTATATAAGTGTATAAGACAGTATATATTGTAATCTACATAAATAAAGTACTCAATCAATCAATCAATCAATCAATGCTCTGAAATCTGTTTTCTATTTCTATAAGCTTAAAGTTTATATTCGCTTTTGTATCCTAGCCCTCGTCTTCAATGAATTAATTCGAAAAATAATGGAAATGGTTAACGTTGAATGAATAGAAAACGAAACATTTTAAAAGGGAATTATGGGACAAAATTATCTATGAATTGATGGTTTGAGATTGAAAATAAGGAAACGGATTTGAGTAAAACAAGAAGGAGAAATAGAACGAGAAGAGTATGATAGTTCACAGATGGAATTATAGAATTACATCAAAGAATGTGGAAAGCAGAGAAAAAAGAATAGGAAAGGAGACTAGAAGAAAGATGAAGAGAATTGATTGATTGATTGATTGAGTACTCTATTTATGTAGATTACAATATATACTGGCTTATACACTTATATACAATAGCTTACAAGATAGCAAAATTATAGATGAATTTACATAATATAGACTAAGAAAATAATTATTGAAAGTATATGATATGAAAAAGTAATTTGTAATATAATAACTATGGATAATTATGAGATTAAGAGAATGAGAGAGAGGGAGAGATAACTCATAGAGATGAATTTTAGGGACATAATTATATCGATATAAAAGATTAGGGATTTCTTATCCTTAAGATGAAGAATATCCTGATAATACAGTATTTGTATGAGCTAGCTATATGAAAATAGTTATCTTCATTATCTCCAACGAGAATAGATAGAATATAGATAAATGATTATTTGATATTGATCAAGTACAATAGAATTTATCACCTAATATTATATCTTTTTTATTGAGACAACCTTATTTTTCCTCTCCCTATAATTTTGTATAAATAGATAAATAGAAAGAATAACTAACTCATCAGCTTGAAAGTTGTCAGATAGTGTGATGTATCTTCAAGTCTAGGAAATTCAATAGCTTCAAAAGGGAATTGTTCTAGTTCACAGTCTCACGAATCTTCAATTTGTTATATTTATTGATTTCCTCTATCATTTTCGGTGTATGAACCGCCATTGCTGTGACGTTTGCATGGGCTGCTAAATGTGGGACTGGCTTGTCTAGGCCAATAGCAGGCGTTCACCTTATAAGGTAATTCTGTCATGATTGATGTCATAGTGCTCGCTTACTACTACACTCTCTGCTACTCTATATTTCAGTTCAGTTTAAGTTCATCTTTAGTCTCAGTTTTCCATAAGTAATCAAATCCTTATTTGTTTTAGTTTTCCATATTGACTAATGATGACAATGATCATCCTCATCATCATCATCATCAACCATTTATAGCGTTCATTACTACTCTGCTGCTCTACAGGATATAGTTTCTGTTAATCAGAGATCGTCAATAATGTAATAACCGATATCTAGAGAACGAATATAGTTAAATAAATTTGTATTTGTGACAACTTCTAAGTATTCTAATTCAATGTGAATCACTAGCACAATATCATCAATACTACAACGCAAAAAATCAGTAGAAATAATTCACATTGTCTAATATAAACTACTTCTCAATTGTCTTATGGATTCATAACAAGGGATTGATATATCATATTATTGAAGATGCATTTTTTTAAAAATGAAAAGGCGTTTGACAATGTCAATAGGACTCTTTTGTGGGAAATAATGTTGAATAAAGGCTACCCAAGACATTTGGTGACTATCATTGCTGAACTGTATTCAAAACATCTGTTCTGATAAGTATAAAAGGTGAACCTGAGAAAGAGTTGATCAAAAACAAAGGAGTTAGACAAGGATGCCCACTTTCACCTACGCTATTAATATATATATTGACGAGCTGATGAGCAATTGGCGACAAGAGTAGACTCAGGTGTTAAAATTGGGCAGGGAGTCTTCCTCAACTCTCTCATGTTTGCTGACGATACAGTGATAGTTCAGGAAAGTGAGGATAAGCTACAGATGTCAATTCATGAGCTTCAAGCTGTAAGTACAGATTTCAATATGATTATATCAGCTCAGAAATCGAAAGTAATGGCATTTCGGGGCAAGTGGCCCTTGCGTTCCAAAATAGTTGTGAATAATAATAATGGAACAGGTGAGCAACTTTAAAATCTCGGCTGTGATGTATCCTATGACAGAGAATGTGATATTACCTCAGAAAATAGGAAAGTTTAACTCAATTTGTGGAGTCATTCACGAACATTAAAGGGTAAGGCCAGAAAAGAGACTGGATTAAGTTCTATAGGACAATGGCCATCCCTTTAATGACATACGGTAGTGAGGTATGGACAAAGACCAAGAATGATGACTCACGAATTCAGGCATCAGAGATGAGGTTTCTGCGCAGCATTCAAGGATACTCGAGACTAGACCACATAAGTAATGAAACAATTCGAAGTGAGTGCAATGTGCAACCACTAACAGCAATCATTAAAAAATACAGATTAAAATGGACAAATCACCTGCGCCGTATGCCAGCAACTCGTCTTCCACTACAAGCTTGGAAGTTACAGTTGGATGGGAAAAGGGACGTTGGAAGACCGAGGAAGCGGTGGACACCGGAACAGGCTTTACAAGCCTAGTCCATGATGGATGATGATGCATTTTTTTATGCATTTTACATGACGTGCAGTCAATTAATTGACTGATGTCAATCAATTATTGATTGATCAAAAAAGTGTATATCATCAGTTAAGCTGCAGAACAACACTCTCACTAAGTTTTATAGCTACAACATTCTAGTACATCAAGAAAATACAAATACTACAGAGTTACAATACTACAGAGTACATAGCTACAAAACAACGAAGCCTTTTCCGATAAAGGACTACAAAAGCATATATTTACTTACTGATTTATTGAATGGAGCAAACAAACACAATATTCAGAAGAGAAAAGCACGCTATTGCCCAAAACTTCTTTTGTTCCTCAATTTTGTCTTAAATAGTGAAATATTTACGCTCAAATATGAGCAAGCTAAGCCCACCTTGTGTGGGAGTCTATCACTGAGAAGAGAGCCCATACATGTAGGACAAATATTGCTACAAAGTTTCTTAATTTTGTCTCAAGTAGTCACAGATATGAGCCTAGCAAGCTAATCTCAAAAATAGTATATAGATATATATAGTATATAACTACTAGCAGTTCTGCGAACAGTAGACCTCGCTCATGAATACAACTTTAACAACTTTAAAATTGATGAGAAGGGCCATTATGAAAGTACAGTATATTATTGTGAAGACTTTGCAATGTCATCTATTATTTTTCCAGTGACAATGCTTCCAGGGACACGGGACTTATGAATGTTTTTCGAGGAAGTACCTTCACATCGTTCCCATATTTACATATTAACCTATATAACAACTTTTTTAATAATTAATTATAAGATATTGGTCAACTGACGGAAAATGGAATATGCAGTAGGCAATTTAGACGATGAATCGTCTCACAGACGATAGTAAGACAGAAATTGATTCTAAATAAGATGGGTTTGTTGGTGTCAATGACAGGACGTTGCTAATGATGGTTTTAATGGAAAGCGGTTTTAATGTTATGGCTTGTTATGCTATGCAGAATGTTAAATGCTCACAACTCGGTTTCCGATCTCATACTAAAAGGAAAAACAAAAGCTAATAGTTTTCCAAAATCTATTCATATATGAACCAGGGAAATTTCGTGTTGAAAAGGGGAAAAATGTGCAGTCAAGTGAGAAGAGAAGGTTTCTACAATTAATAAATACAGCACATTTTAGAGCGGCACAGGTTCTATTATAAAAAAATACTTAAATTACTTGTTATTTACTTATATTTATTTTGGGGAAGATTCACTCTCAACGTATTGTAAATTACAATGATCTTTCATTTTAAAAAGAATAAAAATTTCTGTATCTTGCAAGATGACGGCGCTAGATACGAAGAAGTAACTTTCTGAAAGGAGGTTGTTCTGTGGTTTTTCAAATTACAAAAAACCGGAGGTCTTATCAAAAATCGTTACACATACGTTTCTGTGCCTTGTTTCAAAGAAGTTGTATACCAAATTTTATCGGACAATAATCGCGACTGTAGCTGCGGTACAAACAAACAAACAGACAAAAGCCGATTGAGTCGAAACTAAGACCTCAGCTTCGCTTCGGTCAATAATACTATCATTGAGCTAATCCCACCTTATGTGAACTCTTTATACTCCTTAGACCAGAGCCCAGTCATGTTGGGAAAAGCTAGAATATTCAATAGTAACAGAGATACAAAAAAAACAATCAAACTATAACTAATCCAGCCTAGAACACCAAAGAGGTAGGTCACAAAATAAAACAATCTTATAGTTTTCTCTGGGTAGGTATGTCGCAAGGATCCCAACTACCAGAAACAGAATTCAGAACAGACCTGAGTAATAAAGTCTGTCTATTTATCGTTCCCTATTTAGAATGTAGTGCGGCGTTTTACAAGAAAAGCAATTGAAACACTTCCTGACAGTTTCAGTTTTAGCCTGTAGTGAAACTTTCCTCACCTATTGACAGCATCTCCCATAAACAACATCAAAGCTACCCATTCAATCTCTGCTGACAGATTGAAGTGAAACTCACTGATAGTAAAACACATTTCGTTCTGTCAGCAACACTCATAAACAACATTAAAACTTCCCGTACAAATAATGCTGACAATTCAAAGTGAAACTCACTGTAACAATAATCCCTTCTTCTGTCAGTATCCCCCATAAACAACATTAAAACTTCCCGTACAAATAATTCTGACACTTTGAAGTGAAACTCACTGTAGCAATTATCTCTGCTTCTGACAGTATCCCCCATAAACGATATCATTACCTTCCCATTTCACCAATGCTGACAGTTGAAAGTGAAACTCAGTGAAGCAATTATCTATGCTTCTGTCAGTATCCCCCATTAACAATAACAAAGCTACTCATTCAAACAATACTGACAGTTTTTTGAGAAACTCACTATAAATAGACAGGCGTTGGTGGTTAGGAGATTGAGGAGAAGGTTGGAGAGGAGGAGAAGAAGAAGGAGGAGAAGGATATGAAGAAGAAGGATAAGTAATAGAAGGAATAGGAGTTGAACTGAGCAGAGTTAGTGAGAAGAATTTAATTGAAATTTGTACTTGATTGGATCTACTAAGGAGAAGGAGGTAAAAAAGAAAAAGTAGGAAAAGGAGGAGATGAAGAAGTAGGAGGAAGAGGATAACGAGGAGGACATTGAGTAGAAATAAGAAAATAAAATAGAACAAAGAGAAAGATGAAAATCTAGAAAATGGAGGAAATGTCTTGTCAGATGAAAATGGGATGGAGAATGAGAAAGGAGAGAAGTTGAATGAAAGTGATGAACACAATTGGAGAAGAAGGAAGAGAAGAGGAAGTAGGAGATGAAGGAGGAGAGAAAGGAGAACAATATGGCTTTAAGAGACAATATTGGATAGTGAGATAGTAGTAGGAGAAGTAAAGAATGAAGAGTACGATGAGATGAAATGAAAAAGTCTGTTAACATTTAAAAGAGGTCTAAAAGAGTAGACCTAACCCAAATTAAGACAAGAATGTAAATTTATTTATTCACATTTGACAATACACACATCAAATACATGATTAGAGAAGGATCATCAAATTACAAATGATGAAAGAAGGTAGACCCCTAAAGAGAAGGAAAACATTGGAAAGTGTTGGTACAAACAGATATGAGAAGGAAAAAGCAATGAATTAGAATGACAGATAGACAGTGAGAAGAAATTGAAAACGAGAGAAACGACAGAAGTTGACAAAAACAGGTGAATTATGTATGATTGGGAAGAGGAGATATGATAAATGAGGCAGAATAACAAAGGAAAGATAGTAGAAAAGACAGGATAAGATAAGAAGGAAGACGAAAAAGAAGAAGAAGAAAAAGCAACTGAGAGAAGAAGGAAGAGCAAGAGGAGGAGAATGAGGAACAGAGTGATGAAGAAGAAGAAGAAGAAGAAGAAGAAGAATGAAAAAATAGATTGCGAGGGAGTTACTATTAAGGATGCAATAACCATAGTAACAACGTAACTTATAGGTCAATGGTGCAAGGTTGCAACGCCCATTCCTTGTATTGAACTTTTCAAGTTGTCCCAGAGGCAACTTCATGAATAAAAATAAGTTGTGCTTATTTAATTGGATTCAAAGCAACTCCTGTACATATATTTCTTCAGATTAAACCTTAGAGAAACTGTAGATAGGACTTAGCTAGAGTAATAATTGAACCGTAGAGGAAACAGATGGATCTTATATGCAGTTTATTTATGGTGTTGTCATTTTTCAAGATATGTATAGATATTTCTGGTAGTATATTTTTATAATATCTTTTAGATGTTTTGAAATATCATGTGTCTGTACAATACACAGTTACACACTTGGTGAAGTCTCTTTATGTTTACATAACGTATGTTTACAATTATATTTTTATATTTTCATTTTTGTTATATTATCCAGTTATATCTTATGCATGTAGAGGTGTGTACAGACTCATGTTCCACGAACACGCGCATTTTGCTTTCCATCAGCTGCTTTCATACTTATTATATCTGTATCTTACTGTTTCTGTACATATATAATAAGCATAACATCATAGAAGATGAGAAGCGAGATAGGAGTGTTCAGTGAAGCTCAAGTCTGTACGCGGCTTGATGAATATTGTCATATGAGTTTCAGTGTAACCGAACCATATGTGATACATCACACGATACATAAGGTATGAAACCCTCATCTATAGTAAAAAATTATTATTAAACGTCAATCCCAATTAAATGCTGTAAATCACCCCGAAGACTTCTGCTACTGCAAATATTGACAACAGGGTAAACAGCTAGATGGAAATACGATGAGCGCTACTATACAAAAATTATTTGTCAGCCCGGGAATCGAACCCAGTACCTCCTAATTGCCGGTCAGGAATGCTTACCCTTACTCCAAACTGACAATCTCTGGATGGCAGCGCTCAGTTTTTACAAATCTAGCTGTTTACCCTGTTGTCAATATTTGCAGTAGCAGAAGTCTTCGGGGTGATTTAAAACATTTAATTTGGATTTTCGTTTATTAATTAAAATTCATTAATAAATTAGCATTCAACAAAATATAACTTCCAATTTATTTCCATCTGTAGATCTCAAGAATGATTAGAACTCTTCAGAGGACTTATACTAACCAACAGAACTGTGAGACAGTGGTTATATCTATGTTGGGGAATACTTATTCTTGTTGAATTCATATCTATATTTAGTTATTTATAAACTTGTTCAATAGGAGATTAGCACTGTTATAAGCGTGCTATACCATTATCTGTAAAATATGTAAATGGTTTATGACCACTTTAAAAACCATTCAACTAAATAATGTTAGACTAGGTTGCGTTAATTGAATCTGAGATCTTTTTAATGAAATATTATGAGTAACAAATATTCAATTAAACGAATGATAATGTTGATCTGGTTTGGTTGAATTGAATGCAATACCGTTTCTATAAAATTTATGAGTATAGGACCAGTTCATATTTCAGGCTACCTTTATATGGAGCTTGGAGTGTGTTTTATAACACTACCTTTATAAGGATCCTGAATTTAACACTATTGTAATATCACCTGTATCTCCGTAATAGGGTTGCTAATTAAGGATAAAAACATACAAATGTTCAACTGGTTTAATATTAATTAAAATCGCATGCCTGTTTCCTGAGAGTTATGAATACTTATAATACAAAACCAGTTCTTTATTCTGCTTATATGCAGCCTGAAATAAGGGTGATAACATACAGTACTACTGTTATAATCAATGGTGATATATGGCTAATTAAGAATTTAAACAAACAAATAATAAATTTCAGTAGTTCAAATGAATCCACATTTTCTCTTCTCGTAATTCGAGTTATTCTTTCCTCTTCTAAGGATTGTAATGCTATAGTGAGGTCCACGTTTTAATAGCAGTATTTGATTAGCAATAATATTGCTATCCTTGTCTATCATTCAACAAAGCTGATACCGCTATCTCTTTCTCGCTTTGCTCTGTTGCCAGATCGTCTTTTAAAAATGTAGAATTAAAAATTAACTAACAAAATATTTCATCGTAATTATGTAAATTCATTTTTAAAACATTGTAACTTATAATTTCTTGTTGCTTGATAAAATATAATTGATTATTTTAAACGAGAATGGACAGTTAATATTACATCAATAAAGCTGTATCAGGTACCGTCTATAGAAGGCATTGACAAGACAGATGATCGGCAACGTTGTTCTCCTATCTTTCTTCACTGCCATTATAACGTGGACTTCACTATAGAGTTCGTATATTAGAGAAACATCCAATCAGTAATGCTATACTATGTTGTGAATTTCTGCACTGTTTAGATGATTAGGAACTGAATTTGAAGAAATAAAAATGGATATGGATCAAATTTTGCATTTTCAAGTTTTGGTTATCGTTTTGCATGTATTCATTTGTATGTTTGTATTGTATTTTTGTGTGTGTGAATGATTTAATAAATTGTGTTGAATAGTTTCCGCTCATCTCTCTCAGCTGTAGTATGAATACAACGCCCATTGTGGGCGTTCCTTGTCTCGGCCAATCACAGCCCGTTATCACCTTTCAGCCAACTACCAATCGTATTGCTCTATTCACACTCAATAGTCGAGAGCTGCTCTTCATCCCAATAAATTAAGCGAGCAATTTTTGTATATCTGGTTATTTTTATATCTGGTTATTCATGTTCAACGGATCTCGAAAACGGCTCCAACGATTTCCACGAAATTTGGAACATAGTAGGTTTATGATATAAAAATTTGATTGCACTAGGTCTCATCCTTGGAAAAACTCGCTGAACGACATTAAAAGGATAATTCATCCTTTGGCTGAAACAGCTGAGACTTTCGTCGTCTGTGGATAGTAAAAAGTGAGCGAGTGATTCTGTGGAAAATCAAAAAAAAACGCATCCATGAAATTCATAAGCTGACGTATAGCCAGCTATAAAATATGAACACGATCATTTTAGAGATGTGTTCTGTTTATCAACAAATAAAAATATCGAGCAAAGCTCGGTGCCCGATATTGAGTTATTCAGCTTCTAATATTAAAAACAGCCTGGGTCCTGTTCCATGAGAAAATACAAGCTAATATTTTTGTAATTTCCTTTTCATATAACCAGCTGACTTCTAATATTATTAGTTCATATTTTCTTATGCAATAAGCGGATAGGAACCTAAATTAACTTCTCTCATATTCCATCATTGGTTGTGACAACTTTAATTAACTTATTTGGACCTATTTATTTTATATATTCACCACAAATATATTGGTAAATAAATAATCTGAGAATAGTGTTACCTTGAGGAGATACATAGCGGAGTAAGGAGAGGAGTACAGTCAGTGGTACCAACATATTAGATCCAAAGTTTTGGCCAATTCTATTCGTTTATCCCCTGACTTTGGCATCATCTATGTTGGTAAACCTGCAACAAAAGATATAAAAAGCGTATTAATTTCAGATAGAAAATAGGATGAAATTTTATCAGATAAAAATACTAAGGAATTGTCAGAAACCACAGATTTATTGATAATTAGAAAGACCGGTTTTGGTTCTTACACCATTGTCAATCTCTGATAATTTTTTCATTTAATATGAATAATTACCACAATATCAACTTCTCAACTACACAAAAAATGAGATTTTATCTTTCGAAAGGTCACATGAATATTAAATTCGATCATGAACTGTGATTACTACTAATTCACTGGTAATACGTACATTAATTTCACAATGAATATCTATAGTCTACTTGGATAGCTCATTTAGGCCCGGTTGCACAGAATCCGGTTAAGTTTTAATCGTGGTTAATTTCACAAGAATCTATCAGAGAAGGCTTTTCTGAAAAGACAGCTTTTCCGATTGGTTTTCGTGGAATTAATCACGATTAAAACTTGACCGGCTTTGGTGCAACCGGAACTTAAAGTTTATAATAGTTCATTATAATAGTAATAGTTCATTATTACTATAATAAAAGTTTATTTATAATAGTAATAGTTCATTATTCATTGTTCAATTAGTGTATCACTTGTGAATTTGAATTAAAAGATAGAATTTTTTGAAATCATCAAAATTCTTCAATATTTATTCAACAACTTAATGAATGTTAAATTCTATAAAACTTAATAAAACTTAAATTCAAGACTCGCTCCCCAGTGGTTGGGAATAAACCTGAAGCTCTCGTCTCTCATCTCTCTCAGTCCACTAATCTGTCATCATGATCTCATCCATATCCACGCACAAGTCTGGAGTATGATGGCATCATCCAGTGGTTCCCCAGTGGTTGGGAATAAACCTGAAGCTCTCGTCTCTCATCTCTCTCAGTCCACTAATCTGTCATCATTATCATCATCCATCTATCCACGCACAAGTCTGGAGTTTATGATGGCATCATCCAGTGGTTCCCCAGTGGTTGGGAATACACCTGAAGCTCTCGTCTCTCATCTCTCTCAGTCCACTAATCTGTCATCATTATCATCATCCATCCATCCACGCACAAGTCTGGAGTTTATGATGGCATCATCCACAGTGAAAGCATGTTGTCTTCCAATCTACTTGTCCATGGTAGGGCTGAGGGAGAATCTAGATTGCTTTCTAAAGTTATATGTTTCCTTTGAATGGTGATCAAGTACCCACGCACAAGCCTAGAGCTCATGTGGGCATCATATTCAGCAAGACTACAAAAAAAGTAATTTTGTCAATTAATTAAACCAGTCTGCTCCGGCTGCTTGAAAGGTAAAAAGCAGTCGTTAGGTCATGTCAGAGGCCCTGAAGTTGATCAGTTGCGACCTGAAAACTCTGTAAATTAATTTTGTCAAGATTAAGTCAACAATATCATTTTATTCAACAATTTAATGAATGTTATTTATAAGTTCCTGAATCGCTTTTAGTGGTTTGGAATACACCTGAAGCTCTCATCCCTCATCTCTCTCAGTCCACTACTCTATCATCGTCATCATCATCAACAACATCATCAATCATCCATACACGCACAAGTCTGGAGTTCATGATAGCATCATCCTCAGTGAAAACACCAGTCTTCTAATCTACCAGTCTATGTTAGAGCTGAGGAAGATTCTAGATTTTTTTCTAAAGTTATTTGTTTCCTTTGGACGGTGATCAAGTACCCACGCACAAGCCTAGAGCTCATGTCGGCATCACCTTCAGCAAAACTTCAAAAGAAGTAATTTTGTCAATTAATTAAACCAGTCTGCTCCGGCTGCTTGAAAGGTAAAAAGCAGTCGTTAGGTCATGTCAGAGGCCCTGAAGTTGATCAGTTGCGACCTGAAAACTCTGACACCAGACCTGAGCCAGCCAGGTCACTCGGTATTATTATTATTAATTTTGTCAAGATTGAAATATAGCCCAGTCAACGAAGTGTTATAGAGGGAAAGTTTTTGAAGACAATTTTAGACCCCGCAGTTCTGTTTAGAGGAGGAGAGAGGAGGAGGAGTTAGGAGGTTGTGAGGAGGTGAACATATCAAAAGTCCCCACCCCTACCCCCTGTGCTAAGGTGGTGGGGGTGGTTGAAAGGTACCATTTTTTGGTTTCTCGCTTATAACTCGAAAACTATGCATTTTACAGACATGACTATCCTATAAGAAGTTAAATCTTACATAATTTCCTATGATATTGACCAACAACTTTTTCTATGTCTCTTTCACTTTTCAAGATATCTGCTCTAAAAGATGTGACATTTTTGAAAAAACACATTTTTCCTCAATTTTTCGCTATGCTATTTTTGCTCTTTTAACTTTTTGAATATCTATGGGAAAAATCCATGCTCATCATGAGTTTATAGAGCATCAAATTCTCTTCAATTTGACGTTTAATTCTACAAGTTTACGCACATCCCCACGACTGTTGCAGCAGCTTCAGTGTTTATGTGAGATCTTCAGTTATGCAAAATAGACCATTGACAAAGTCAATTTGAGAAAATATTTTGAACACAATTTTTGACTTTGCAGCTTTGTTGGGACCAGTTAGGGTGTGAACAAATCAAAAGTCCTTATCCCTACCCCTTGTGCTAAAGGGATGAGGGTGGTTTAAAAGTTGCATTTTTCAATGTTTTGCTTACTGAAATTATGTGAGCTTTAATTTTTTATAGGAAAGTCATGTCTGTAAAACGCATAATTTTCGAGCTATATGCGAGAAACCAAAAAATGGTACCTTTGAACCACCCCCACCCTCTTAGCACAGGGAGTAGGGGTGGGGACTTTTGATATGTTTACCTCCTCACTACCCTAAACAGAAATGCGGGGTCAAAAATTGTCTTCCAAACTTTTCCCTCTATAACATTTAGTTGACTGGGCTAATAGTAGAAGTAGGTAAATAACGTTTGAACTCAGGTCTTATTTGTTTAGGTCACATATTTGTTTATAAGGTCCCATCGATTTGTTTCGGAATTCAACATTGAAATTGTAGGTCCTTTGAGCTGAA
>NW_024092919.1:0-14240 GCF_014356525.2 Nilaparvata lugens | reverse complement strand
ACTTTTTGCTCGTAGGAGTGATGAAGATATTATTTAAGATTAATCCTTTCAAAATCCTTCTAGAAAAAAAATCTTCCAAATTCGAAAATGTAGGCTTCAAATGCCAATTATTATTAAAATGTAAATTTTTATATATTTTAGTTTTAAAATTTACTTCTTTTGTAAATTGCAAGTAATAAAGTTCCTATATAATATTTTTGTAAGAACGTTTTTTAATTCGTAACATTCACTTCAAATTCCAAGATCACTTAATTCATAGGATCTTCTATTTCTGTCAAATGCAATATTGAAATTAATTTTTATAGGTAAGTTTATATACATAATTAAACAGAAATAAATATAATCTTATAATACTACTAACAACTCAATATCATTACAAATTTATTTGGAATTAATATTTGTTAATGAAATAATAGTATAATTAAAATCAGAGTACTTTGTCGTAGTCTAATTAATTACTATGATTATCTATTTAACTCTTATTTTATCTCAATATAAAGATTATAATTCACTATTTGCAGCTTATACCAGAACTGTTAATTTGTAAAATTGATTAAGTGATTTTTTATAATACTTATGTAATTCTATAACAATGCCAACTTGTGTACTGATTGCAACTAGATTGTAATAATAAAGCAATATCTGTAATTGACATTTTTATTTTCTTGAGTTCCATTTTCAATATAGGTAGGTAATCGGTTTTCCTCATCCAAATGCAATTTCATTTATCCATCAATAGTTATATCTCGTTTCAATAATCAATAATATAGTTTCTAATAAAAACTCTGTAAAATAGACAGTCGTTTTAAATATTTTTAGAGATTGTTCTTTGAATTAATTTCAGTTTAATTTAACCACAATATTGAAATATCACTTTTTGCTATTAAAAAGAACGACTAGCAGTCAGATTTTTTTACAATAAATGAATTAATCAGTCACTGTGACAACGAGATCTTTCAGAAGGTCCGTCATCTTCCTGGTTGCCACAGTGAGTGGTTAATTCATTTATTGTAAAAATCTGTCTGCTAGTCGTTCTTTTCAATAGCAAAAAGTGATTCAATAAAAAGCAGTTCGTAATGATGGAAAACAATATTGAAGAATTGAAATAATATCTTGAATTGGGGAGTGTGCACTCAGAGAAGCGTTCTGAGTTCTGCGGTACTTTCTTTCTATGGACGGGTGGAGACGGTCAAAAACAAGTGCTCTTCTTGTTGGATTTCTTGAAATAATTTGTCTAGAAGAAGGAAGAGCATGTTCGTGTGATTATTTCACTTCATGTTCGTAAAACTGAAAATTCATAAAATGCTATTATTATGTAATTGTATAATTTTTGTGGATGGAACCGTGCCTTTTGAACACGCATCAATTTCGTGGATGCTGTCAAGGAATAAAAAGAGATGGAGATGTAATCTGGTAATAAGATCTATGAGATCTAGATGTAATCTGCTCTCTGACTCGTAATACTAGTCCGTATCCAGCTTTGACTGTCTCAATTATTGCTGCTTGTTACAAATTGTGAAATATAGTCATTTTCATTGATACTGTATCTTGATAATTCATAATACCTTGCCGGTATCTGAGCAAGCCTTCATTACATTTCTGACTATTTCGGACTATGTGTAACCTTATCTAAATATGGGAGACGAATAGAAATAGGTTACCTCATTTTTTTCCATCCCTATCATTTTGATGTTGTATTTATTGTGCGAATCAATGAAGAATATTATTTCAAATAGAAAGGTTCATGTAATCTTCTTGAACCTTGAAAGCATGAAAGATACAGTATATGAATTCATGAAACTTGGAAATACAATAATATAGAATCTTGAAACTTGATTGATATTGAAAATTAATTGAATAAAATTAATACTATCCATTTCCACGTAGAGGGTCTCTATTTTTCATGAATTTTACCGTAAAGACTACGTCAATAGGATTTGATTTTCAAGTTGAATTTTTATAGTCTCAACATGGATTTTGAATGTTAGCTGTAGGTATCTGAACCTTCATTATATTTATATTATTTTATATTCTTCCAAATAAAAAGTTTCATTAAAACCCTTTGAACCTGGAAAGCATGAAAAATATATGAATTCATGAAACTTGGAATTGGAAATATGATAATATAGAAACTTGATTGATATGAATTCATTGAATTAATACTATCCATTTCCAGGTAGATGGGTCTCTATTTTTATGAATTTCACCGTAAAGACTACATCAATCGGATTTGATTTTCAAGTTGAATTTTTATAGCCTCAACCTGGATTTGAATGTTAGCTCTTTATACCGCATGAAATTTTCATATCGTATCACACAGAACAATTAGAATCAATAAATTAATGCAGACCGATTTTCACAAATGCCCATTACATCATATTCAAATTTCAAAATATCAGCATAATCTATGTAGCTTACATATCTGTAGCCTATGCTGCATCCAGCTATTGTGGGCTGGGCTATTTTTAGTCAATCTAGAATCTATATATAATATAAAAGCGAAATGGCACTCACTCGCAGAACTAAAAATTTACCGGACCAAAAACGTTCAAATTTGGTAGGTATGTTCAATTGGCCCTTTAGAGGCGCACTAAGAACGGATTCGGAAAAATTTCCAAAAATACGCCCAAAATCTGCGTTTTTCCAGCGTTTTTTTAGCGTTTTCTCAGCTTTTCGAGAACAAATGAACAGAAAATGTTCAAATTTATTACAGAAGTTCAGCTTGGGGATAATAATGTTGTGTTAGAAGGAATTTGCAATAACGCCAAAGATACGCCCAAAATTAGCGTTTTTCCAGCGTTTTTTGCTTTTTCTCAGATTTATCGAGAACAAATGAACAGAAATTGTTAAAATTCAGTACAGAAGCTAAGCTTGGGGGTAATAATGTTGTGTTAGAAGGAATTTGAAATAACGCCAAAGATACGCCCAAAATTAGCGGTTTTCTCTGTTCTTTTATCAAGTAGGTAACAGAAAATTTTCAAATTTGGTACAGAGGTTTAGCTAGGGTCTAAGAATTTTGTGATGAGGTGTCTTTAATATTCTATCCAAGATACGCCCAAAATCAGCGTTTTTCCAACGATTTTCTGCGTTTTCTCAGTACCTACTTTGACTTTCTGATGGAATGAAGCATGCGCAAATGAAAAATGCAGGCGAGCGAAGCGAGCCCGCTGATCTCACTTTTGGACGATCTAGTCGGGGGTCCAGGGGGCGGAGCCCCCTTTTGCTAGACGGATATGGCTAGCGAAGCGAGCAGGAAGTTTTATTTCCATTTCAGACATTATTGAAATTTTTCATAATATTCATTCATTTTACTTGGAACTTTGAGAGGTGTTTATCCATTCGCTACAACGGTACCACAAATATCAAACAATATTAATCGTAAACCATAATATTTGAGTAAAGTATACAGTGTTGCGCAATAATTCAGACTAGTTTTATCTTCTGATATAAAGTTCAATCAACTATATTGTTGTCATTTCTATGATTCATCTACTTTACCATCTGGCTGAAAGCATCCGAAACACTCCCCCAAGTACGTCATAAATGAGTCTCATGAGACCACATTCATGACGTGTATTGACGTCATGAGGTGACTTGACTCACATTTGAAGGCTGAACGGTCTGCTGATATTGATAGAACTCTGGAGGCGTAACAAGTTTTGAACTTGTACGCGCTTTTTATGTTACAGTCTGGCCAGCAGGGAATTTCCCTCGCCACTGATATTGACCCAAATAAATGTTGCGCAACACATACTTTTTGGGAAGCGATGCATTGTAATTAATGTTATCGCAATACGAGAATTACTATTACAACTCAAATTCAGGTACTATTACTAACTACTTTAGTGGTCTCAGTGATAACAAATGAGTTAAATTCTCATACTGTTTTGTATTCCTATCATCGGAATTGCATGACTCTGTTTCCCACATGAGTTACTACTATAGGTAGTACTTAATCAGCTCTTCAATTAAAATTTTATGAGAATAAATGAGAAATTTCATTTGTTCAAATGCTAATGAATGTGTCAATATTTGCAGAAGCAGAAGTTTTCAAGGTGGTTGACAGCTTTTGATTTGGAATTCAATTTAATAACACTATATACCATACCTCTATGTAGAGCCAGCCCTTCAAGCAAGCTTAACATTCCATCTTCCGGATTTTTCCAGGACATTGAAAGAGACAATGCGGCTACCTCAACTTTGCATTTACAATTCAATAATTTATTTTTATTATTATACTGTATACTGTGTTGTATACGATCTAATCGAAAGCTGAGGCTATACATACCTCATAGGCATGTTTATGGCTGTGTAACGGGTGGAGGTATTAATAACACTACCCCACACTTGACATAATTTGTAACGGTGGGAGGCCAGGGGACTTTGTTAGCTCCACACTTTGTAACAAGAAAAATATATAATAATTGCTTTCAAAATCTCCACTCAACTATTAACCTGTTTAAATTATTTGAATCCACGGTTGGGAGCTTTGGATGGATTCGTTCATACAAATGCCAAGATCTTCACTATTAACAACACCTGTTTTAGTAACTAAGTAACTTATCACGAGCCAGGAATGTTTTTTTTTTAATAATGCTACTGAAAGCAACCTGAAAGAAAGGCACAAAAAACTACAATAATTCAAACCTCTCAATATTCCCCATATTACAGCTGTATATGAACAAAGTGTATAATGTCCTTGAAGCAATACAAACAAAACAATGAATATTACTTGATTTAGGACTAAGCTGGTTAGTGTATCATATATGTAGCCTATACTGCATCCAGCTATTGAGGGCTGGGCTATTTCCAGTCAATCTAGAATCGATAATATTGATGATTATATTGGCAAGAAGTTTTATTTCTATTTCAGACTCTGTTTCGCCTAGTTTGAGAGCAAAATGTTCTCTGTGTGCCTCCCCAAAGAATCTGCCCAATCTTTTATTATCAAAGTGTGATAATTAATGCAATTTTTGTATTCGAATTAATAACTTGAATGGCTGATATGGTATTATTTTATAACAATATGGAAGCACACGGGAAATCCCATGAGTTGATTCTCAATCAATATATTCAAATTCATTTATTTGCCATAAAATGATACAGATTGATAAAGAAAAATATTCTAACTTACAAAATGGCACTACCGGCAAAGAAAACTTGTGCGCCGGCAGTGAGTTCGAACAACTAGGTACAGCAAACATGTCAATAGAAAGAAAAAGAGCTTATTCAAACCACTAGAATAAAAAAAATTATTCATAACACAAGAATGAAACACTACATAATGGATATAGATAATTTAAAATAAACATCTATCCTAATCCAATCCAGTTGTATAAGATTCATTATGGATTTTTTAATTCTATTAATAATGAATTCAGTTGGGACTTTTTTTATAAACAAATTACACTGATATTCAAACTGAGGTCTACATACACTTAAGCTGGTAAAGTCAATATCAAATTGTAATGGATTGGAGGGACGCAAATTATATGGATTATTAAATTGGACCATATTAGATTATTCCAGTTTAGGCCGATTTCTGCTCATATAGCCTCAATATGGATATTATAACAGCCAATTCATAGCCCAGACTTGTTACTTTGGCAACTGTTTGTTTGATTTTATAATATCATTGGTAATGCCTGTTTGAAACTTGAATGGATTTCAATAATCATCGTCGATTCAATTTTAGTGGTGCTTCCATCAATGCGTGTTCAAAGCTGTAACAAACCTTGATAATATCTCAGCATATAGATCACCAGATAGTCCATTAGTAAGGAATTAGCTATTAGGCTACAACAGTTCAGAATTATAAACCAAGAACCTCCGTTATTATACAACTTAAAATTAGAATACTTGCGACCCTAAAATGCTGCCAACTGTAGTTGTGCGTGTGCCCACGTTTAAAGCGCAAACGTTTGCAAGAAGATGTGTCACCAAGGCTTGTGTGGAGAGCCAAATGAACTGAGTGATGTGACACCAAGCAAGTGATAATGGTGGCGCTCGAGCAACTTGTGCACAGGATGCAGTGTGGCAGCTTACAATGATTCAGGTCTTGAGAGACTGGTACCAACACGAGCGCAGCGTGCTTGTCTGGGGTCCAGTTAACCTTGAAAATGAATGAGAATCTATTAATACAAACAATGCTAATACAATAGTTAATGTCAAAAATTGGACCCTAAACTAAGGCGTCAATGTTAAAGATCAGGATGATTTTTTTTTTTTTTTTTTTTTACAAATTTAAAAAAGTTTGAGTTGACCAGGGTCATTAGATAATGAGTTGTCCCAGGTCACTGGCCTTGATCTGGCCGAAGGAGGACCATTTTAACATGTGTGATCTGTGCGACTGAATGAAATAATAGTGGACTGTAAGAAATGCTTTTGTAAATAAAAAATGTTAAGATGTATGAATTGTATATTTATTGTACTACTGCACAAATCCAACATGCTAAAAAATGAATGATAATTTATAATAAAACTGGTAGCTGGGAAAGACGCCAAATAAAAGTAAGGTTTAAGTAAAACAGTTCAATAGATTTATTGTATACTTTGAGAAACGTGACATATGGTCTTAGATTTAGGAAATGCCACACAGGGCAGTTGACTGACGAGATACGAATAATTGACTCAAAGTCAGGAGTACAAAACAATAAAAATGACATAATAAAAATTGAGACAATCAGTTGAAATATGATAAATTGACTCAATAATCATGATAGCCTACAAAACAATAAAAATACATAGTAAAAATTGAAATTGTCAGTTGATAAATGTTGAATTGCTACAGGAAAATTTAATTTAGGTACTAGACCAAATTCCTAGTAAACAAAACAATTTGTGACTAATGAACAAGTACAAAACTACTAGTGTAATGCTCGTATGAGTTAATGAATAAATTCAAAAGAAAAATAAACTTTCAAATGGCAATAAGTAAAATAGAAAATCAGGTCAATGAGTAATCGCAAAAGTACAAAAGGTAAATGTAAGTTGACAATAAGAACAATTAAATATAGATACTAATGTTGAGTAATAAACAAACGCTTTCAGGACATATAAAACCTTGTAGTTCTGGATAGGTTTTATTAGATACACTAAATAATCATGAGTTGAACGTCAATTGAAAAGCATATATTCAATGTAATTAATAATTTTAAAGACAATATAAATAGGTAGTACAGTGAAATGAAACAGACACTGTATTCAAGAACGTAATTGACAATGGCTTAGACTAAATCTTAATGCTTGATATAATAAGTCAATATGAATAATAAGTCAACAAAAAATTAATTGGAAGTTGATCGATATTAAATAAGTCAATATGAAAAATGTAAAGTACAAATACTTGCAATACTTCCAAAAATATTGGTAAAAAGTTGTGTCTACAAATGGGAATCGCGACTTTAGAATAAATAATTCCAAGTAAACCCTGAAAAGGTCAAATAATAATTAAACAAACAAGGCAATTGAACAAATAATGAAAAATGCTGATAATGATTCAAAATTGATACAGAATACTTATCAAATGCATGAAGAGCATGAGATCCAATCTTGAATTGGATGGGCAGTACATCGAGACCCCCTCGATGATACCGGACGATGGTGGAGACCTGGATGGACCCACGAAATGGAGCGGACCAGAGCGAGCTACCGGAGCTGGACTGGACGGCGAGCCATGAAGAGCGGCGACTTGGATGACCCGCAGCAGGACAAGAATCAATCCGAGCGACAGACTCCGGACTGAATGGTGACGAATCAGGATAGCCAACAGCGATGGCTCAGTGGTGACGACACAGGAACGGCGGCGACACAGCAATGAGTGGGTAATGTCAGGTTAACTATTGTCAGTGCAATACGGGCAAGACTGACACAATGACGGTGTGACACAGTTGAGATATGCAACACATAAACTTGAAAGTAACGTAGCTGAAGATTCACTGAATTTGAATGAACCGTCCAAAAGTTTAGGCACGGTGAATGAAGTGCAAAGTTATTGAGTTGGCGACGGCCAAAAATCACAACACTGATGCTAAGTGAATGTCTGAATAGACAACCATCCAAATGCTTGGCATGGTGAATGAAATGTAACAAATGTTCGTAGATCACTAAAAGAACTGATTGAAACTGATACACCATCTACGGGGTAGACATGAAAATTGCTAATACTTCGATCTAGCAATGAATGATTAGGTAGCTAGTTGACTAACCTAACAAAACGGATACAGAGCAGAACGTCTGACTGCACCGTGAAATGATGAGAGTGTGATCTTGGAATGCAAGCAACACACCAGTAATAATGCCCCGCGAGACCAGAATTACTTCAATGAAACAAATGAATGCGAAATTGGGCCTCAAGCCCTACCAAAAATGCCTACCGCTAAATGCATGTTCAGTTCAATCATATAACTTGTTGCTGAATGTTGAATGTTCTGGAAACTTGATTTTCATAATCAGATATAAAAATGATTTGAGTTCTCACACTGAGAAGTGAATAAATTTGGATTGAAGATAAAAATTCGAATAATCGTGACGAATGAAACGTGCTCTGACATACCAAATACTGAGATTGAAGATATTTCACAAACTAACGAACCGAAAATACTGAAACTTTATCGAAGCACTGGAAGAAACATTCTACGTTGAATAACATGAATTTAAAACTTGAGAATTGAAAATTTTGAATTGAAAGCGACGAAAATGAAGAACGGAAAAAAGCTGATGTGAACTGTTACGCCATTGCTGTGTGAAGAAGGAAACAGGAAAATGCAAGCACGAATTGCGATGTAAAAACTATGTATAGCCACGTCGATGAAAAGATATGCGTAAAAAACGTCTAGACACGGTAGGAAATACTCCAAAATAATATTAAATAATACCAAAATGTACAATAAAATTAATGTACAAATGTAGCATGAAAAAACTGATGTAATCCGTGAACTGCAGAAAACACAGTGAAAGTGGACCGATGACAAAGTGACTTGCGCACTAACGCGACAAGTTGGGACAAGAACACAATGCATAGTGCGAAATCTGACAATTTGAATAATAGGAGTATATAATTAATAGAAACAATCATCCAGGACAAATAATAAATTTGCAAAAGATAACTGAATATTATATTTTGATTTTTTCTAACATTATTGTGACTATTGTGCCGTGCTACCAATTTTTCCTTAAACGGTGGATTAGCATTTAACACCTATCACCTAAGGAAAGTTGTCGGCTCCAATAAAATAGATTCTTGATAAACTGTGAATGGATCTATTGCCTATGAATGAGAAATCCAGTTTTCAGAGCAAATTAACTTATAATCTTCAGATGAAAATTTTGGCAAAACACAGAAATATACAAAGAACAATAACTTACAAGCCTAATGATTTCAAGTAACTACGAACTAAAATACTTATCTAGTTTACAGTTGAAAACAGTGGCTATTGGCTTTACTACACTAATAGCGAATTTTGCACAAAATTTATAAAACTTCAATCTAAAACATTAATAAATTCATTTAAACAGACAATAACCCAGAGCACAAAATTATACAAGCAACAGCCAGCCATGTTTTTCAGAAGAAGATCGAACAGGAAAAAGACACAAGTTGCCAGTCACGAAGACAACGCCTTCAACATTATAGACACGTCACAAAAAAATTATAATTTACAAGTTTAGAATTCACATTCTACATCTGTTCTCAATAAAACTTTATTTTGAAAATGTTATTTAAAATTTTTTATATATATTATTTAAATAAACTTTTATCCAGTAATTTGTTAACCCTGCCCGGTGACATTATGGAACAATGCAACAAACATTTACGATAATAAATTCTCCATCAAAAAGTTTATCCGTCTATTGATAACTCTGACATTTACTATAAAGTTCCAAAGATCTCGAATTGAAGATTCGATTCAAATGTGAGAAGAAAAATGTAATATTACAAATACCCCCCTCTTGACATAAAAAAATTTTACTGTTTGAAAATCAAGAAAAAAATTACATTGACCCTAATGAAAATTGTTGAAATTTAAATTGAGAACAGTAACAATTTTTTCTAGAAAAACAATACATGTCACCCTATAATTGAAAATTATTATAAAAATTCATCAATAGCGTTTGTTATTATGTTTCCAAACAATATTTCAAAATATAGAATATCAATATTACTTTTGATTTAGCTTTATAATTTAAAGAAAAATATCTCAACAGAAAGTTTAATATGTAAAGAATAGTTTTTTTTTTTTGAAAATTGCACATAAATTTAATAGATAGAAAAATTTAATTTTTATTGCATAAAAAAAAATTATTTATGTTGAATGGAAAATTTATTATTATTATTTATTTTTTAAATGAATTGATGAATTGTTACATTTAATTTTCACATAAAATTTCAATAAATCAAAAATGTTCATTTCTTTCACTATTGCCGCGGTTGATTTTATTGATGCACATTTTTGAAAACAGTCCGTTAAGGCACTCAGTATGATTTTCAGTTAAGTGTGACTCCAATGTGATGACGTTAAGTGTTGGGCTGATCTGGATGCACGTAGTGTTGGGCTGATACTTGTAGTCGACTGCTGCATACCAAACTCGATACAGGTGACATCTCAGTTAGCATTTCTTCATGTTTGTAGTAGACGGCTGCATTCCAAATTCAATACAGAGTCACATAATTTTGTATCATATTTGTAATTATACAATGTACATTTCAGGCTTGAAATGACAATGTAATTTGTTTTTTGGAAAAGAGATAGACGCTGCATACAGGATTAATTTAGGTGAGGATTAATTTAGGTAAGGTTTGGTTTTTTTTTTTTTTTGATATTTTCAGCTTTCAAGGTTTAGAGTTCTGCATACAGGAATAATTTAGGAGAGGATTTTTTGAATTAATTCTTTCATGATACTGTGACTGTTCTTCTGAATTCAAAGTTGTGAATGTGAACATGGATGGCAATTACCTCCAGGTAATGCAGTAGTGTTGAAGTTTGAGATACAGAGTCAGCAACAAGCGTTGGCATTGCTATTGGCGTATTCTTTGGTGTCGGCTTTGGCATTGGCATTGGCGCAGGCATTGAAATCAGCACAGGCATCGGCGTTGATTTTGGTGTTGGCATCAGCATTGGCGCAGGCATTGGCGTAGCTATTGGCATTGATTTTTTGTTGTTGGCATTGGCGCAGATTTTGGCATTGGCGTAGCTATTGGCATTGGCGCAGGCATGGCGTAGCTATTGGCATTGATTTTTGTTGTTGGCATTGGCGCAGATTTTGGCATTTTGCAGCTATTGGCGTAGCTATTGGCATTTTGGCGTAGTTATTAGTGTTAATATTGTTGTAGGTATTAGTGTAGGCATCAGCATTGGCACAGATTTTGGCATCAGCATTGGCGCAGATATTGGCTTCGGCGCAGGCATCGGCATAGATATTGGCGTTGGCATCAGCACAGGCATCGGCGTAGATTTTGGCGTAGTTATTGGTGTAGGCCGCAGCGTTGATTTTGGCGTAGATATGTCACACTAGTTCGAAAATCACCCAAATGTTCTTAACCTCTTCATGGCGTTCACTTGTTACTGATTTCGAGATTCACATGATAACTATTTCAATGTTAATGTCTGTGCTGTACCTGTTATCTTAAAATGCTTATAAACTAAGAAGAAAAACTTGATTAGGCTATCCATACAATCTAATACACATAAAAATTATTTTAAATATATATCAAATTGAAATTTGTTAAATCTTATATACAGTCAGCAATACATAAATTGTGAAATATGGACATATCAATGATAAATTTAAAAAAAAATCATTCATTTATTCACTGTTCAAATATCAACATTTTAATCCATTCTTCAAAATAGAAATATAATTCATAACACCCTGTATCATTATCAAAATTGTAAAAAACAAACATCATAACAACACAACAAAAATTTAATTTCAATACATATTTCAATAATTTCAGACATTTGGTCTTCTATTCAATCATTTCATAATATATTTGCATTTCATTATTATTTAATATAACATTTCATTTATAGCATGTTCATTTCACATTTATGATTTATCATTCAGGGTTTCAAATTATTTAGTTTTAATTTTGTTTTCAAAAATTGTATAAAAAGCAAATTATTTAATATTATTTATCATCGTTTGTTGGATACTATAGTTTATTTCGACTCTTCAATGTTCTAAACACAAACTACATTTCATGACAAAACTTTACTATCAATCATTAAACAGAAACCATTCAAAACATCAATAATATTTTGCTTCAAAGGCAAACAATATTCATAATTAATCATCATTTTGCATCTATGGCAATCAACATAAATAATCAACACAAAAAATATTATCTCATTACTGCCTCTCTAAGTCATAACCTCTGTTATTCTTCTTTAGGCAATAATGGGTTTCCATCTCAAAAAAACAATCACATACCAGCAAAATTCTAATCAACAAACCCACTAAAAATTCTACATACACTCCAGCATCCATTTCAAACGATAATCAATCATATCAAAATTTATAGAACAAACAGTTTTTAAAATTTGAAAAAATATCAATTACAAAAACTTTAGAAAAATTTTAGCCTTTAACTCATTTCAATTGATATATAACACAACGTTTTAAATTAAACCATTATTTTTTAAAATAATTTAAAATTTAAAGACTGTATAATAAGTACAAACATTTCAAGATTATAATACAAAGATGATCAAGATGAAATACTGGGTAAATAAGTTCCCTAAAAAATACAAACAAGAGGAAAAGAAAATTGGGTAATAAATTCCCTAAAACAATACACACAAAATTGATACACTTCACATAAGTGATACATGATGAAAAAATATGTCACAAGCACACAATTCTTTACACTACAATGGATAGATTTTGGAAAAGTTAAGTTTTATCAACAATTTAAAGATTAGGAAAATAAGCTACTATTTCAACTTCCAAAATTATTTCAGAAAAAATACAATTTAAATGACTATGGACAAGATTGGTTAAGATATGCATCATAGAAGAAATTTACTGAATATTACACAAAGACAGGAAAGAATCGAAAATTGAAAAGATTAAGGGCCAAGAAAATAGGCTACAGGAAAGAAAAAAGATACAATTATGGACTCTTACCATACGTAGTATTTACGGTCATTGCTATTCTGAATCCCGGCATGACACAGGATTCCTAATCATTGTGTGTTGGGGAATACCCTTTCATCATGTGACTCACTGTCATCATTTTGTAAGTAAGCAACTTGAAACAACCTTTGAATACTAATACATCAATGGTGACTTTGTGCTTTGTTTTCTTCAATAGCATGATTTTATTCATGGGTTCATTTGTTTCAACCAAGCAGTTTTGCCTACAAAAATTCGTCATGTTCACTTGAGAATGCATAGCATACACTTTTTCAATTCTAAGTTGAAAGTTGAACTCATCAACTTGACTCAAAGCAACATTCATTTTGTTCACATTATTCCTAACCTCCACAGAAACCTGTCTCATGTAATCATTCACTTTGTTTATAGTTTTCCTAACCTTCAATGTAGCAATAGTACTTTCTTGATAGTTGACTTTCAATGAAGACAACTCCCTACCTACTTCTTTACTCAATTCTACACTTTCACTATGGTTGACTTTTTCAACAACAGTAACTAGGCCTACATTGTCAGAAACTTGAATGAGTTGATCTTGTAACTTAACACTACTATCATCCTGCTTCAATTTGTTTTCATCTTCATGATTATCTTTCACTGTTTCATTTGCATTTTCAATAGAAGGTTTATACTAACCTGCTCTAGTCTTATGCTAGCAAATTCTTGCTTCATCTCATCAAACCTAGCATTAAACATAGCATTTTGATTTTCAAACATTTGGTCTAACTTAGCATCTTGCTTATCAAACAGTTGTGTTAAGGCAGCTATTAATTCATCATCAATTTTAATATTTTTCATATTGTATGCCATTTTGCTAGTCTGCACAGATAATATATTCATAGGACTTGATCTCTCTTGAACCGATTTCCCACTCAGCAGTATACCATTCATAACCTATCAAGATATCTATCCTACTAATAATTTTTATAACCAGGGATTTCATGGTGTACCATTTGGGACATATTATTTTGTAATTCGGTCCCACCACAGGGGTAACATTTGCCGTTTGAGTCCCACACCAGGGCGTACCATTTGCCGTGCTACCAATTTTTCCTAAACGGTTGGATTAGCATTTAACACCTATC
>NW_024092918.1:0-16506 GCF_014356525.2 Nilaparvata lugens | reverse complement strand
AAAGTTGCGAATTGGAACCTTTCTAGCTTAGTGTTCTTGAATAAGAAAATAATACTTTCCTTGCATCTTATAGTTGGAAAGATACTCTTCTCACAGAAATAACATGAGATGATTCAATCTTGAAATCAATGAAAAATGATTTTCTCATTATTTATTTATTTATTCATGCAATAAGTACATCATCAAAATGATAGGGAGAGAAAAATAAGGTAACATTGTGCTATTCCTCTCCCAAATTTAGATGAGGTTACACATAGTCCGAAATAGGTTGACTCTTGTATTTCTTTACTTTACAAATTGAACTCTAATCTCTGAATACACTCGCACTTATCAGAGCAATGACATGGAATCGATGTGAGAGTGACCGAGTTAGAAGTTCAAGCAAGGATAGCATGGAGCTGTCTCATGGAGCTGTCACAGTTCACCACCAATAGCAAGCGAGCATCTCCCATTCACAAGCTAGCTAGCCACTCCCATATTCTATGGTCTGTTAAGTTAGTTCTGGCTTTCTCCGCTAGAATTTGTTTTCACTAGAATAAACCAGTATATTCTTTGAAAAATTACAGTAATATTGTTGTTCAAACTTATAATGGAAAAGAAAAATGGAAGTTTGATATTAAACCACTGTTATTCAAACATTTTTAGATTTTTTGGAATTTTTGTATTATCTGTTGTAGCATAAATTAGTATCAATTTGATGATAATCTCGACACATATATAATAGTGAGGTATCATTTTCTAAACCCCGATATTGTTATATTAAAAATATGTAATATATGTAATGTATGTATGACTTGAATTTTTATATTATTTGAAATGTATGAAAAAATAGTAATGTGTGAATTTATGAATAAACTCCTCTGGATGTGTTGTCCAACACAATAATAATTATTATTATCATTATTTTCATTTTCTTGGCTAATGGAATATAATTGAATATTTCTAATCAGTTTCACATGAGATGAAAATCTCTGAGATATTGCAATATTCAAATTCTAATGAAATGATTATTATTATTAAACGAGAATTCAAATTAAATGCTCTAATTCCCGATCTGGCATCAGAGCAAAGCGATAAAGAGATAGCGCTAATGCTTTCTTGAGTGATAGACAAGGAGAGCAATACCCTTGCTAATCGAACACTGCCATCATAACGTGGACCTCACTATAGCATAATTATCACCACATATATAATATATCATAAAATCACTATAGCTTATCTTTATATATAAAGATATCCCATAGTATTAAGCTGCATTTACACCGATTCATAAATAAATAATAATAAATACAGATAAATAATAAACACAAGTTTTCAACATTTTTGTTATCAACTGATGTTAATAAAATCATGTTGAGTTGCGTTTACACCGTAGTTGATAACATGAGTTATTAATAAAAGTGTCAACTGGCTGAATCGACAAAAATTCTCTTGAAAAAGTTGATAACTCGTGTTTTCAACAGAACATTCCTTGTTATTAACAAGATTTATGTTATCCATCGAGAGTCGGTAACTTTTGTTAATAACAGGTTACTATTTTCCCCGCAACCCCCTCGCCAAGCATCCCTACCCTACAACTACAGCTGTTCCCTAATAACTACAGCTGCAGACAAAACACGTGACAAAGTTATTAACTTATGTTGAAAACTTTTGTTTTAAACTCTGGTGTAAACGCATTATAATTTATTCACATCAGATCAGATGAAGATCATTATTTTAATGATCACACACATGTTTCAATTCGAATTTGAAGACATTTTTTTGCTTTTATTTCGGCTGTTATATCATATGAATAGTCTCGTTAAATGAAAGAAATCATATGGAAGTCAATTATATTGATAACAAGATATTGTTAATAACAAGGAATATTCTGTTGAAAAACATGAGTTATTAACTTTTGTCAAGAGAAATTTTTGACGATTAAGTCAGGTTAATAAATTTTTGTTATTGAATCGTGTTATTAACTCCCGGGTAAACGCAGCTTAAGTATTTTATGTTACAAATTAGATTGTCAACTCAAGCCGATAGTCCCAGTACTGATTCTTCGCCACACTACACAGAAAGCAGCTGTTTTCCAGTCCCTACGTAGATCTGAAAGACATTGTTTGCAGACGACTCTCGTCTGACGTCAGAACAGGTTTATTTCCGGCCTAGGCCAGAAAGAGTACCCTTTCCAGCCGCTAACATGGAACTAAGAAAGGTGATCAAAGAAAAGCTGATCAAAAAACTTTTCATTATTCATTAATTGAAACATTTATCATAATATCATCTTATTGTCATTTGAAAGAATAAAAAAGTATAAACTCAACCTCCCACATAATTGAACACATCCTTTAGGTTATTTAGACAAATCAGAATAAAAAATGAAAATACTTGGACAATTTTTCTGATATTCAGATTACCTCAGATTTGCTAGAGCTATCACCTTCCACTTCTGCTTTCAGAAGTGCTTAGTATACAACTATTCTCATATATATATATATATATATATATATATATATAATAGCGTTCGCACCACGGGCAGAAATGTTTTTTCGCCACACTGCACAGAAAGCAGCTGTTTTCCAGTCCCTACGTAGATCTGAAAGACATTGTTTGCAGACGACTCTCGTCTGACGTCAGAACAGGTTTATTTCCGGCCTAGGCCAGAAAGAGTACCCTTTCCAGCCGCTAACATGGAACTAAGAAAGGTGATCAAAAGACAGCTGATCAAAAACTTTCCATTCTTTGTGTTCATTATTCAATAATTGAAACATTTATAATAATATCATCTTATTGTCATTCGAAAGAATAAAAAGTATAAACTCAACCTCTCACATAATTGAACATCATCTTTTAGGTTATTTAGACAAATCAGAATAAAAAATGAAAATACTTGGACAATTTTCCTGATATACAGATTACCTCAGATTTGCTAGAGCTATCACCTTCCCTTCTGCTTTCGGAACTGCTTAGTAAACAACTATTCTCATATATATCTACTGTTTATTTTTATGTGTGGCGAAAAATAGTCAACTGACTACTAACGTTGATGGAAAGATAAATTTCCAAGATGTTTGATGTTTTTTGAACGGGTAGTATTATAGTCAACTGACTACTAACGTTGATGGAAAGATAAATTTCCAAGATGTTTGATGTTTTTTGAACGGGTAGTATTATAGTCAACTGACTACTAACGTTGATGGAAAGATAAATTTCCAAGATGTTTGATGTTTTTTGAACGGGTAGTATTATAGTCAACTGACTACTAACGTTGATGGAAAGATAAATTTCCAAGATGTTTGATGTTTTTTGAACGGGTAGTATTATAGTCAACTGACTACTAACGTTGATGGAAAGATAAATTTCCAAGATGTTTGATGTTTTTTGAACGGGTAGTATTATAGTCAACTGACTACTAACGTTGATGGAAAGATAAATTTCCAAGATGTTTGATGTTTTTTGAACGGGTAGTATTATAGTCAACTGACTACTAACGTTGATGGAAAGATAAATTTCCAAGATGTTTGATGTTTTTTGAACGGGTAGTATTATAGTCAACTGACTACTAACGTTGATGGAAAGATAAATTTCCAAGATGTTTGATGTTTTTTGAACGGGTAGTATTATAGTCAACTGACTACTAACGTTGATGGAAAGATAAATTTTCAAGATGTTCGATGTTTTTTGAACGGGTAGTATTATAGTCAACTGACTACTAACGTTGATGGAAAGATAAATTTCCAAGATGTTTGATGTTTTTTGAACGGGTAGTATTATAGTCAACTGACTACTAACGTTGATGGAAAGATAAATTTCCAAGATGTTTGATGTTTTTTGAACGGGTAGTATTATAGTCAACTGACTACTAACGTTGATGGAAAGATAAATTTCCAAGATGTTTGATGTTTTTTGAACGGGTAGTATTATAGTCAACTGACTACTAACGTTGATGGAAAGATAAATTTCCAAGATGTTTGATGTTTTTTGAACGGGTAGTATTATAGTCAACTGACTACTAACGTTGATGGAAAGATAAATTTCCAAGATGTTTGATGTTTTTTGAACGGTAGTATTTATTTGTCCACTAGACAGCAGATTTATGTACATTAATGAATTCTATAGTTTGATTTCTACGGTAATATTGGCGTATGAAGGGGCTCCTTTTTTCCTTTCATATTATCCTTGAAATGCAAATTTCCAAAAACCTTGTATATACGTCGACGCGAAATTTAAAAAGGAACATACCTGTCAATTTCATGAAATCTATTACCGCGTTTTCGCCGTAGATGCGCAACATAAAAACATATAAACATTTAAACATTAAGAGAAATGCCAAACCGTCGACTTGAATCTTGGACCTCACTTCGCTCGGTCAATTATTTTACAAAGACGACTCACTAGAAGTATTTCAAGCCTAGGTGATGATGATGGGATGAATGATAATACAATGAAGGTAGAGTTATGAATGAATAAAAATTGTAGGTTATGCTATCCACTTGAATTGATTTGAGTCCACTTTTCAGTCCAGGAATAAATAAACTAGAAATTTTGAATTTGATTTGATTGGAAACTGAATATAATAGAATGATTGCATTCAATAAACTCTCAAAACTTAAAAATATTGGGCTATTAAGGAATATTTTGAACCAGAAATAAAACACAAACTCAACTATCAGCCCAACTATTGTCCAATTATGAGTCCAACTAATGTCCAACTATGTTCAACTATGATTCTAAAATGTCCAACTATGAGTCCAACTCATGTACAACTATGAGTCCAACAAATGCCCAACTATGAGTCCACCTAATGTCGGACTATGAGTCCAAGTAATGTGCAACTATGAGTCCAACTAATATCAAACTATGAGTCCAACTAATATTCAACTACGAGTCCAACTAATGTCCAACTATGAGTCCAACTAATGTCTTACTATGAGTCCAACTTATGACCAACTATGAGTCCAACTAATGTCTAACTATGAGTCCAACTAATGTCCAACTATGAGTCCACTAATGTTCAACTACGAGTCCAACTAATGTCCAACTATGAGTCCAACTTATGTCCAACTATGAGTCCAAATAATTTCCACTTTTTTGATAATGATGCTACAAATAGATTAATTACACATCTATTTGGCACCCGTATAGTCGCTTACTGTTTTTTATCCTTTCAACCAAAGATGGAGATGTTAGTAGGTCAATAGTTTTTTGCTCTGGGATCCAATTCTCTAGTAATAGAGCAAGCAATGCGTTGCATCGTATGCCAGAAAAACTCACTGTTGATTTTTAAAAAAAAGTTGAAGCATTGTGACTTCACCCGCCCTCATTGTACGTTCCCCCATTCAATTAATGTTCTCATTGTTCCCTTTCCATGTATTTTCCATATTCCGCTTGCATTGTTCCCCTATTTCGTACTTATTTCCTATTTTTCTTCTATACAGGCGATTGTTTGAACTACTATAAACGTTATAGTTTGTTAATGGTTGAATATGTGTTGAATTTTGTTTGGAAAATCTCGCAGTAAACTAACAATCACCACATCTGTAGTGCTATCTAAAGGTGCGTACAGATTTACGCGCCGCGAACATGAGCAATTCCCTTTTAATCAGCTGATGCCAAGCTTTTTATATCTGTATCATAAGAAACAATGCATAAGTAGATATCCCATTGTATAGGCATTTATGTTATAACTTTTACTGTTATCTCAAGCTGATAGTCCACGTAGTGAAGCTTTATGACGCTGGTAGTCTCTCATATTGTGCCGTTCATACACTCTTACCCGTCAAAAAAGTAAAAATCGAGAATAATCGACAGTAATCGGCTTGAGATAACAGTAAAAGTTGCGACATAAACGCCCTATACCATGGGATATCTACTTACGCTATTGTTTCTCTATGATTTTATTTGGAAAACTACACGGTAACCAACAATCACCACGTCTATCGTGTTATCTAAAGGTGCGTACAGATTCACGCGCCGCGAACATGAGCAATTCCCTTTTAATCAGCTGATGCCAAGATTCTTATAACTGTATCTTACCGTTCTGTAAAAATACAGATATAGTCAGCTGATTAAAAGTGAATGTTCGCGGCGCGTATATCTGTACGCACCTTTAGATAACACAATAGACGTGGTGATGTTGGTTTACCGTGTAGTTTTCCAAATAAAATCATAGAGAAACATAGCGTAAGTGTGTATATTTAAAGCACATTCACTTGAATCTTCACAAATTTTAACAATAATTATTTTGTTTCTTTTCTTCTCTCACAAGGGATTGTTTGCATTACAAGGAGCTCTATAGTTTGTTAATGTTTGCATGTTTCGGGGTGATTGTTAAAATCACTATGTTGTGGTCCACGTTATAATGGCAGTGGCGAGACATAGGAGAGCAACGTTGACGATACTCTGTCTTGTCAATGCCTTCCAAGTGTTTTCAGTTGGCTAATTTTCTGTTAGTAAGTGCGGCCGTAATATCCTTGTGACTGTGACAGATGGCCCGGCAATAACACTGCGGTAATTCAATCTTCAACGACAGACTTCTCGGCCTTCCCTACACTTCTTCCTATATTTTTCAGGAGAAAAACATTTTTCCAGAACTCAATAATATGTCGGCTGTCTGTGTAGCCGCACAATACAAGTCAATACAACATGATGCAAACAAAGCAAATACATTGAACTCCTCTGTTGGAGGCAGCGAGTATGGAATACTATCACTTTCTTCAACATCGGTGTTGCTATCCTTGTCTATCATTCGACAAAGCAGATATTGCTATCCTTTCCTATAGTAAGGTCCACGTTATTATGGCAATGCAGAAAGATAGGAGAGAAACGTTGCTAAACGTCTGTCTTGTCAATGCCTTCTATAGACGTTAGCTGATACAGGTTTATTGATGTAATACTAACTGTTTAATTTCGTATTGAATGAAAAAAGACTAAGAAATTGTCAAAAAACCACTGATTTATTGATAATTGAAAGACCGGTTTCGGTTATTACACCATTGTCAATCTCTGGTAAACTCCGGATAATTCCACTTTTTTGATAATGATGCTACAAATAGATTAATTACACATCTATTTGGCACCCGTATAGTCGCTTACTGTTTTTTATCCTTTCAACCAAAGATGGAGATGTTAGTAGTCAATAGTTTTTTGCTCTGGATCCAATTCTCTAGTATAGAGCAAGCAATACGTTGCATCGTATGCCAGAAAAACTCACTGTTGATTTTTGAAAAAAGTTGAAGCATTGTGACTTCACCCGCCCTCATTGTACGTTCCCCCATTCAATTAATGTTTTCTTTGTTCTCTTTCCATGTATTTTCCATATATTCCGCTTGCATTGTTCCCCTATTTCGTACTTATTTCCTATTTTTCTTCCTATACAGGCGATTGTTTGAACTACTATAAACGTTATAGTTTGTTAATGGTTGAATATGTGTTGAATTTTGTTTGGAAAATCTCGCAGTAAACTAACAATCACCACATCTGTAGTGCTATCTAAAGGTGCGTACAGATTTACGCGCCGCGAACATGAGCAATTCCCTTTTAATCAGCTGATGCCAAGCTTTTTATATCTGTATCATAAGAAACAATAGCATAAGTAGATATCCCATTGTATAGGGCATTTATGTTATAACTTTTACTGTTATCTCAAGCTGATAGTCCACGTAGTGAAGCTTTATGACGCTGGTAGTCTCTCATATTGTGCCGTTCATACACTCTTACCCGTCAAAAAAGTAAAAATCGAGAATAATCGACAGTAATCGGCTTGAGATAACAGTAAAAGTTGCGACATAAACGCCCTATACCATGGGATATCTACTTACGCTATTGTTTCTCTATGATTTTATTTGGAAAACTACACGGTAAACCAACAATCACCACGTCTATCGTGTTATCTAAAGGTGCGTACAGATTCACGCGCCGCGAACATGAGCAATTCCCTTTTAATCAGCTGATGCCAAGATTCTTATAACTGTATCTTACCGTTCTGTAAAAATACAGATATAGTCAGCTGATTAAAAGTGAATGTTCGCGGCGCGTATATCTGTACGCACCTTTAGATAACACAATAGACGTGGTGATGTTGGTTTACCGTGTAGTTTTTCCAAATAAAATCATAGAGAAACATAGCGTAAGTGTGTATATTTAAAGCACATTCACTTGAATCTTCACAAATTTAACAATAATTTTGTTTCCTTTCTTCTCTCACAGGGGATTGTTTGCATTTTAAGGAGCTCCATAGTTTGTTAATGTTTGCATGTTTCGGGGTGATTGTTAAAATCACTATGTTGTGGTCCACGTTATAATGGCAGTGGCGAGACATAGGAGAGCAACGTTGACGATACTCTGTCTTGTCAATGCCTTCCAAGTGTTTTCAGTTGGCTAATTTTCTGTTAGTAAGTGGCGGCCGTAATATCCTTGTGACTGTGACAGATGGCCCGGCAATAACACTGCGGTAATTCAATCTTCAACGACAGACTTCTCGCCTTCCCTACACTTCTTCCTATATTTTTCAGGAGAAAAACATTTTTCCAGAACTCATAATATGTCGGCTGTCTGTTGTAGCCGCACAATACAAGTCAATACAACATGATGCAAACAAAGCAAATACATTGAACTCCTCTGTTGGAGGCAGCGAGTATGGAATACTATCACTTTCTTCAACATCGGTGTTGCTATCCTTGTCTATCATTCGACAAAGCAGATATTGCTATCCTTTCCTATAGTAAGGTCCACGTTATTATGGCAATGCAGAACTATAGTAGGTCTACTCTCCCAATGTTCTATAACTTTGTCCACTAGTGTGAGCATAGAATAAAACAATCTCAATAGGAACAATCAACAATCAATAATCTTCAACAATCTTAGAATAAAACAATCTTTAGTATGAATTGAATACATAGAATAAAAGAGTATAAGTTATCTCCGGTGTGGGCTATACATGGTAACGTTGAAAACCCGGATAATTTCGTATTGAATGAAAAAAGACTAAGAAATTGTCAAAAAACCACTGATTTATTGATAATTAGAAAGACCGGTTTCGGTTATTACACCATTGTCAATCTCTGGTAAACTCCGGATAATTCCACTTTTTTGATAATGATGCTACAAATAGATTAATTACACATCTATTTGGCACCCGTATAGTCGCTTACTGTTTTTTATCCTTTCAACCAAAGATGGAGATGTTAGTAGGTCAATAGTTTTTTGCTCTGGGATCCAATTCTCTAGTAATAGAGCAAGCAATGCGTTGCATCGTATGCCAGAAAAACTCACTGTTGATTTTTAAAAAAAGTTGAAGCATTGTGACTTCACCCGCCCTCATTGTACGTTCCCCCATTCATTAATGTTCTCATTGTTCCCTTTCCATGTATTTTCCATATTCCGCTTGCATTGTTCCCCTATTTCGTACTTATTTCCTATTTTTCTTCCTATACAGGCGATTGTTTGAACTACTATAAACGTATAGTTTGTTAATGGTTGAATATGTGTTGAATTTTGTTTGGAAAATCTCGCAGTAAACTAACAATCACCACATCTGTAGTGCTATCTAAAGGTGCGTACAGATTTACGCGCCGCGAACATGAGCAATTCCCTTTTAATCAGCTGATGCCAAGCTTTTTATATCTGTATCATAAAGAAACAATAGCATAAGTAGATATCCCATTGTATAGGGCATTTATGTTATAACTTTTACTGTTATCTCAAGCTGATAGTCCACGTAGTGAAGCTTTATGACGCTGGTAGTCTCTCATATTGTGCCGTTCATACACTCTTACCCGGTCAAAAAAGTAAAAATCGAGAATAATCGACAGTAATCGGCTTGAGATAACAGTAAAAGTTGCGACATAAACGCCCTATACCATGGGATATCTACTTACGCTATTGTTTCTCTATGATTTTATTTGGAAAACTACACGGTAAACCAACAATCACCACGTCTATCGTGTTATCTAAAGGTGCGTACAGATTCACGCGCCGCGAACATGAGCAATTCCCTTTTAATCAGCTGATGCCAAGATTCTTATAACTGTATCTTACCGTTCTGTAAAAATACAGATATAGTCAGCTGATTAAAAGTGAATGTTCGCGGCGCGTATATCTGTACGCACCTTTAGATAACACAATAGACGTGGTGATTGTTGGTTTACCGTGTAGTTTTCCAAATAAAATCATAGAGAAACAATAGCGTAAGTGTGTATATTTAAAGCACATTCACTTGAATCTTCACAAATTTTAACAATAATTGTGTTTCCTTTCTTCTCTCACAGGGGATTGTTTGCATTTTAAGGAGCTCCATAGTTTGTTAATGTTGCATGTTTCGGGGTGATTGTTAAAATCACTATGTTGTGGTCCACGTTATAATGGCAGTGGCGAGACATAGGAGAGCAACGTTGACGATACTCTGTCTTGTCAATGCCTTCCAAGTGTTTTCAGTTGGCTAAATTTTCTGTTAGTAAGTGGCGGCCGTAATATCCTTGTGACTGTGACAGATGGCCCGGCAATAAACACTGCGGTAATTCAATCTTCAACGACAGACTTCTCGGCCTTCCCTACACTTCTTCCTATATTTTTCAGGAGAAAAACATTTTTCCAGAACTCAATAATATGTCGGCTGTCTGTTGTAGCCGGCACAATACAAGTCAATACAACATGATGCAAACAAAGCAAATACATTGAACTCCTCTGTTGGAGGCAGCGAGTATGGAATACTATCACTTTCTTCAACATCGGTGTTGCTATCCTTGTCTATCATTCGACAAAGCAGATATTGCTATCCTTTCCTATAGTAAGGTCCACGTTATTATGGCAATGCAGAAAGATAGGAGAGAAACGTTGCTAAACGTCTGTCTTGTCAATGCCTTCTATAGACGTTAGCTGATACAGGTTTATTGATGTAATACTAACTGTTTAATCTCGTCTTAAATAATCAGTTATATCCTATTAAGCAATAAAATTGCTTCATAATTGGGATGAAATATATTGTAAATTAATTACAGTATTAACTCTACATTGTTAAAAGAATATCTGGCAACAGATCAAAGCGAGAAAGTGATAGAGCTATCCGCTTTGTTGAATGATGGACAAGGATAGCAATAGCATTGCTAAACAAACACTGCCATTATAACGTGGACCTCACTTTAGAAACTTTATAGTCTCAATGTGTGGATTTTATTCGAAAAACTTCACGGTCAACTAACAATCATCACGTCTATTTTACGGTCTTGAAAAAAGCACATTCACTTGAATTTTCACAAATTGTAGAAATAATTTTGTTTCTTCTCTCCTCTTACAGGTGATTGTTTGAGTTAATATCAACTTTATAGTTTGTTGGTTGAACATGTGTTGGATTTTGTTTGAAAAACTACGCGGTTAACACACAGTCGCCACGACTATTGTACGGTCTTGAAAAAAGCACATTCACTCTAATTTCCACAAATTTTAGCTAATTTCTTTGTTTTCTTCTCTCATAGGTGATTGTTTGAAATACAAAGAGCTTCATAGTTTGTTAATGGTTGAATATGTGTTGAATTTCATTTGTAAAGTTTCGCGGTAAACCAACAATCATCACGTCTATATTACGGTCTTGGAAGCACATTCACTTCATTTTCCACCAATTGTAGCTCTTTCTTTCCTTCTCTCATAGAAAGATTGTTTGAATTACTAGGAGCTTTATAGTGTTTTATGGTTGAATATGTGTTCAATTTTATTTGTAAAACTTCGCGGTCAACTCACAATCATCACGTCTATTGTACGGTCTGAAAAAAGCACATTCACTGGACTTCCCCAAATTCCAGCAATTTTGTCCTTTTCTTCTCTTACAGGTGATTGTTTGAGTAATATTAACTTTATAGTTTGTTGGTTGAAATTGTTGTTTGGATTTCATTTGTAAAAATTCACGGAAAAACTAACAATCATCACGTCTATTGTTCGGTCTTATAAAAAGCACATTCACTTGAATTTTCACAGATTGTAGCAATAATTTTGTTTCTTTTCTTCTCTTGCAGGTGATTGTTTGAGTTAATATCAACTTCATAGTTTGTTGGTTGAATATGTGTTGGATTTCATTTGTAAAAATTCACGGAAAAACTAACAATCATCACGTTTATTGTTCGGTCTTGAAAAAAGCACATTGACTTGAATTTTCACAAATTGTAGCAATCATTTTGTTTCTTTTCTTCTCTTACAAGTGATTGTTTGAGTTAATATTAACTTTATAGTTTGTTGGTTGAATATGTGTTGGATTTTGTTTGAAAAACTACGCGGTTAACACACAGTCGCTACGACTATTGTATGGTCTTGAAAAACGCACATTCACTCTACTTTCCACAAATTTCTTTGTTTTCTTCTCTCATAGGTGATTGTTTGAATTACTAGGAACTTTATAGTTTGTTAATGGTTGAATATGTGTTGAATTTCATTTGTAAAACTTCGCGGTTAACCAACAATCATCACGTCTATATTACGGTCTTGAAAGCACATTCACTTTATTTTCCACAAATTGTTGAAATTTTCTTTCTTTGCTTCTCTCATAGAATGATAGTTTGAATTACTAGGAACTTTATTGTGTGTTAATGGTTGAATATGTGTTCAATTTTATTTTTAAAACTTCGCGTTCAACTCACAATCATCACGTCTATTGTACGGTCTTGGATAAAGCACATTCACTGGACTTCCCACAAATTTCAGCAATTTTGTTTCTTTTCTTCTCTTACAGGTGATTGTTTGAGTAAATATCAACTTTATAGTTTGTTGGTTGAATATGTTGGATTTCATTTGTAAAAATTCACGGAAAAACTAACAATCATCACGTCTATTGTTCGGTTTTGAAAAAACAACATTCACTTGGATTTCCACAAATTCCAGCAATTCTGTTTCTTTTCTTCTCTCACAGGTGATTGTTTGAGTAAATATTAACTTTATAGTTTGTTGGTTGAATATGTGTTGGATTTCATTTGTAAAAATTCACGGAAAAACTAACAATCATCACGTCTATTGTTCGGTCTTGAAAAAAGCACATTGACTTGAATTTTCACAAATTGTGGCAATCATTTTGTTTCTTTTCTTCTCTTACAGGTAATTGTTTGAGTTAATATCAACTTCATAGTTTGTTGGTTGAATATGTGTTGGATTTTGTTTGAAAAACTACGCGGTTAACACACAATCGCCACGTCTATTGTACGGTCATGAAAAAAGCACATTCACTTTAATTTTCACAAATTGTAGCAAATTTCTTTGTTTTCTTCTCTCATAGGTGATTGTTCGAAATACAAAGAACTTTATAGTGTGTTAATGGTTGAATATGTGTTCAATTTAATTTGTAAAACTTCGCGGTAAACTCACAATCAGTTTTGAAAAAACCACATTCACTTGGATTTCCACCAATTCTAGCAATAAATTTTGTTTATTTTCTTCTCTTACAGGTGATTGTTTGAGTTAATATTAACTTTATAGTTTGTTGGTTGAATATGTGTTGGATTTTGTTTGAAAAAATTCACGGAAAAACTAACAATCATCACGTCTATTGTTCGGTTTTGAAAAACCAAATTCACTTGGATTTCGACCAATTTTAGCAATTTTGTTTATTTTCTTCTCTTACAGGTGATTGTTTGAGTAAATATTAACTTTATAGTTTGTTGGTTGAATATGTGTTGGATTTCATTTGTAAAAAATCACGGAAAAACTAACAATCATCACGTCTATTGTTCGGTTTTGAAAAAAGCACATTCACTTGGATATCCACCAATTTTAGCAATTTTGTTTATCTTCTTCTCTTACAGGTGATTGTTTGAGTTAATATCAACTTCATAGTTTGTTGGTTGAATATGTGTTTGATTTTGTTTGAAGAACTACGCGGTTAACACACAATCGCCACGTCTATTGTATGGTCATGAAAATAGCACATTCACTTGGATTTCCACAAATTTCAGAAATTCTAAATTCTGTTCATTTTCTTCTCTCACAGGTGATTGTTTGAATTACAAGGAATTTTATAGTTTGTTGGAGGTTGAATGTTTCGGATTTTATTTGTAAAACTCCGCGGTAAACTAACAATCATCACGTCTATTGTTCGGTCTTGAAAAAAGCACATTCACTTGGATTTCCACCAATTTTAGCAATTTCGTTCCCTTTTGTTCTATACTCAGATTTACAGAATTCACGCTTTTGTATTGGAGTACGCGATTTGTATTTCTCTTTCCACAGAGAATGGGATGTATCACAATAGAATGTTAGAATTAGCTTGAGAGTTACTCGTGTTCATCAAGGAATAAAAGAACCATTGGAAAACTTTTATCCTCAACTGCCATTTTGAACTAAGTAAATGAAATAAATCTCAGTTTTTGAAAATCCCATAATATTAAGCGAGCAGTTTCTGTATTTATATATCTCGTTATTTTTATATCTGGTTATTTTTAATCTGGATATTTTTAAATATAAAGAAAATGAGAATCTTAGTACCCTTTTTTTGAAATATTTAATCACAACATGTTTCGAACATTGATGCCATTTTCAAGTGATATGAAGTAAATAAATATAATACTACTGGAAGATTCTTATTTGATCATATGTTAGTGTATTCAATATGTTTTATTATGAATTAGGACTGTAAATTTTGGGTTTAAATTCGCATGATTCTATCAAAAATCATGTACAGTAGCCCTATACAGAAAAGAGATAAAAATCTGGATATTTTATATCTGGTTACTTTTATATCTGGGTATTCTTATATCGTCTGGATGTTTTTATATCTGGTTATTCATGTTTAACGGATCTCGAAAACGGCTCTAACGATTTTCCACGAAATTTGGAACATGGTAGGTTTATGATATGAAGATTCGATTGCTATAGGTCTCATCCTTGGAAAACTTGCTGAATGACATTAAAAGGTAATTCATCCTTGGCTGAAACAGCCGTGGTTAGTAAAACATTGAGTATGTGAAAAATCAAAATATCGCATCCCGAAATTCATAAGATGACGTATAGCCAGCTGTGAAATATAAACACGATCATTTTAGAGAATTGTGTTTCTGTTTATCAATGAATAAAGATAACGAGTGAAGTTGGTGCCCCGATATTTGCATTAATGTTCAAAGATGCTGTTAATATAAGTTTTGAGAAAAGTAATTGCATTTTTCTATTTATTGATGAATGTTAGAATTAGCTTGAGAGTTACTCGTGTTCATCAAGGATAAAGAACCATTGGAAAACTTTTATCCTCAACTGCCATTTTGAACTAAGTAAATGAAATAAATCTCAGTTTTGAAAATCCCATAATATTAAGCGAGCAGTTTCTGTATTTATATATCTCGTTATTTTTATATCTGGTTATTTTTATATCTGGATATTTTTAAATATAAAGAAAATGAGAATCTTAGTACCCTTTTTTTGAAATATTTAATCACAACATGTTTCGAACATTGATGCCATTTTCAAGTGATATGAAGTAAATAAATATAATACTACTGGAAGATTCTTATTTTGATCATATGTTAGTGTATTCATATGTTTTTATGAATTAGGACTGTAAATTTTGGGTTTAAATTCGCATGATTCTATCAAAAATCATGTACAAAGTAGCCCTATACAGAAAAGAGATAAAAATCTGGATATTTTTATATCTGGTTACTTTTATATCTGGTTATTCTTATATCGTCTGGATGTTTTTATATCTGGTTATTCATGTTTAACGGATCTCGAAAACGGCTCTAACGATTTTCACGAAATTTGGAACATGGTAGGTTTATGATATGAAGATTCGATTGCTATAGGTCTCATCCTTGGGAAAACTTGCTGAATGACATTAAAAGGGTAATTCATCCTTGGCTGAAACAGCCGTGGTTAGTAAAACATTGAGTATGTGAAAAATCAAAATATCGCATCCCCGAAATTCATAAGATGACGTATAGCCAGCTGTGAAATATAAACACGATCATTTTAGAGAATTGTGTTCTGTTTATCAATGAATAAAGATAACGAGTGAAGTTTGGTGCCCCGATATTTGCATTAATGTTCAAAGATGCTGTTAATATAAGTTTTTGAGAAAAGTAATTGCATTTTTCTATTTATTGATGAATGTTAGAATTATATGGAAAGAATGTTACATTCTGAATTCTATACTCTCTAGCCCTTGCTAGTATATTCTGAAGAACGTTTTCATGTAGGGTCTAGATGAGAGAATCGCTCTTTAATTGTTTAGAACCGATTAGATATTATGAAGGCAATTATAGCTTTGTACTCTTTTCGAGTACATTGTTGTTAATGGTACACAGTGGGTGAAGTATTTGAAATATGAAGTAATTTGTTGATGAATAAAATGTAATTGATTATTTTCAACAAGAACGTATTGTAAACTTCAGATAAACCGGTATCAGCTTTTTCTATGATATGCAATGCCAAGGCGAAGAATCGACAACGCTGCTCTCCTATTTTTTTCATTGCCATTATACCGTGAACCTCACTATAGTGGATGATTCCTCGCGGAATACTTGATGATACTGAACCTTAATTGGAGATTACATAATA
>NW_024092917.1:0-14147 GCF_014356525.2 Nilaparvata lugens | reverse complement strand
TTCGCTCGCCCAATCAGACACACCAGTTCTCAGTTCCCAGTTCCACTACACTCTTGGAATGTGCGTGATCTCAACAACCTTATAGCTCACTTTTATCCTCCGTGTTAAAGTGATTTTTCTCAAATAGTTACATCTTTTTCCTCAATATCTCCGCTCTTTCTTTAAAATAATAGTTGAGAAGTGTCGCGCCACGTAGTGTTAGTTGAGTGTGTGTGTGTGTTTGTGTAAGTGAATTTAGTTGGTGAGTGTTTGAAGTTTTGAGCGTTGTTGGTGGATATTGTTTCTGTTCTTGTGGGGAGGAATATACCGGCGATGCTAGCAGGTTGACAACACACCTGGGCTGTGCCTTCAAATGGGTGAGTTCACATAATGAAAACTATAATCTAGTAAAAACTAATTGAAGAACTTGAAATGCTGTCAAAAAATTCACTTTATTTTAATAAAAATTATTATCCACTCTACCAACTTAATCAAAGATGTTAGTAAAAACTATAAACTAAAAGAAACTGTATATTTTTTTGTTTAGTTGAGAAGTTTATGTTGTGGTATATTCACCAATTAATCAAAGATGTTAGTAAAAACTATAAACTAAAAGAAACTGTATTATTTTTGTGGTAGTTGAGAAGTTTATGTTGTGGTATATTCACCAACTTAATCAAAGATGTTAGTAAAAACTATAAACAAAAGAACTGTATTTTTTGTGTAGTTGAGAAGTTTATGTTGTGGTATATTCATATTGAATGGAAAATACAAGAAATTATCAAAAAAACCACAGATTTATGATACTTAGAAAGACCGGTTTCGGTTATTACACCATTGTCAATCTCTATTATAATTGTTGTTTATCAGAGATTGACAATGGTGTAATAACCGAAACCGGTCATTCTAAGTATCAATAAATCTGTGGTTTTTGACAATTTCTTAGTCTTTTTCATTCAAACTGTCTTATAGTTTTCAAAGTTTTCAGGACCTTCAGAATTGCTGGATTGAAAAGGTGTATTGAAGCTTAGAAAGATTGATTGATGACTATAGCGATGTCCACGTTATAATGGCAGTGTTTGATTAGCAATGGTATTGCTATCCTTGTCTATCATTCAACAAAGCGGATAGCGCTATCTCTTCATCGCTTTGCTCTGTTGCCAGATCGTCTTTTAAGAATGTAGAAATGATAATTAATTAACAAAATATTACATCTTAATTATGAAATTATTGGAAATTATAATTTCTTGCTCAATAAAATATAATTGATTATTTCAAACGAGAATGAACAGTTAATATCCCATCAATAAACCTGTATCAGCTACCGTTCATAGAAGGCATTGACGAGACAGAGGATCGGCAACGTTGTTCTCCTATCTTTCTCCACTGCCATTATAACGTGGACCTCACTAGAGTAAGTACCTGTGTTCCGTAAGCGTCTAATCAAAATCTAGGCAAGCTATGAACTTGACCTATTGAAATCTTGAAGAATTTGAAACAGACCTATAACCATCCTCGGTGAATTAAGAATCTATATACAAAATTCCAAGTTAATCAGTTGAGTAGTTGAGACGTGATGATGCGTCATTTGTGAATTTTCTATCCCGTACGTGTATAAGCCAAATCTTTCCTTTATCATATTATAGGTTACAGGATGAATGGCTTACAAGTAATCAATTATATTCAAGGAAGAATACAAATTCAAAGACCTGGCATTTAGGCTCTATAGTTTAAATTGTTCATAGTTTATCACTGTATGCAGCATTGCATGAAATTGATAACTCAGATGGCAGCTGTTTTATAGGTGATGGTTTCTTGAGCTGCTTTGTATAAACACACTTTTTTATGTATTTGAACACGACATGCAGTCGATTATTCGACTGCATGTCGTGTTCAAATACATAAAAAAGTGTGCTTTTTTATAATTATTTTTGTTGATAAATGTCTGTACTACAAATATTTTTCTCATGTTCTTTCAATGTTATCCTGTTATATCCTCAAGAAGTACAAAGGAATGAGTCATTTCCTTTGTCCAACAAACTCGATCTGTATAATGGTTCAAAGAATATGTGCTGAAAATTTGAAGTTGATTGACAAAAGCAATCGAAGGTGATCGTCGAACAAACACACTCACAAACTAACAACTAAAAGGCTCTAGCCAAGGCTTTCCTCAAGGCTTTAGTCCTCAAGTTATCAGTGAGAACTCGCTACGCTCGTGCAATAATGATTAGCAGTATGAAATTAGATATGAGTATGAAATCAATAATGAGTATGAAATGTCATGAGATTTGTTGTTTTCTGAGGGTGATTTCCTTATGAGCTCCATGGCTTGTACATGGATAATGGGAAGGATAATGATAAAGTGGACCTACAGCTTTAGGTGAGTTCCGAACTACCGGGGAACTTACCGGTAATGGAATGGAAGACAATGTGGTAGAAGTATTTTCTGTCTTTATTTCATTTATACAATAAGTAAATTATAGAAATGATAGGGAGAGGAAAAATAAGGTAACCTTGTGCTATTCCTCTTCCAAGTTTAGATAAGGTTACACATAGTCCGAAATAGGTTAAGTCTTGTAGTTGTTCAATTCACAAAATGTTCAGTCCTCAAGTATTTTCACAAAGTAGATTTTCAAATTTAGATGCTTCAAAACTAAACATAGAAGAAATATTTCACACTAAAATAGGAAATATTCACATATTAGAAATATAATGTTAAAGAGTTATCGTAAAAGTACACATTATTGTTTGATATACCCTCATTCTTATTCTTTCCAAAGAATGGACATTGATATGTCCAAAGCTCCGCCAATATATGTAGATGCATAACAATATTATCTATTTTATCTATAGTTATTAAAAAAATTTTTCTCATATTATATAAAGCTCAATAATTATTTCTTAATTTATATTTTGTAAATTCATCCACAATTTTGCTGTATTGTAAGCTATTGTATATAAGTGTATAAGCCAGTATATATTGTAATCTACATAAATAAAGTACTCAATCAATCAATCAATTCTGTGATAAGGGTTCCTCTCTCATCATTTCAATGAACTGTGCTCAACTGGATAAATAAATAAATTACAAGATTTATCAGCTTCTGGTAGTGGCTTATCATTGAGAGGTTTATCGAAGGCTGGAGAAGACAAGTGGTATCTTGATTAGATAAGGTCATGGCATTGGTAATTGTTGCTGAATATTTGACTAATTAAATGAAGGTTTCCCATTTTATACTGTAGCTATACCTAATGATAATTCAATGTATTTCACAAGGTTTACCCACGCACAAGCCCATGAGCTTATGTGGGCATCACCCTCAGTATAATTATTAGTATGAAGTGATATTGATTGGAATTAGAATGACGATGGAATGAATGAATGAATAATGAATTTATTTCCAAGTACAAGAAATATTTTTACAAATGAAAATAATCATTAAAATACAATAGTTTTTGGCGTGACTTGAAAAAGAAGCCTTGAGCTCCAGCCACACAACTTTCCTTGCCGTTATTAAAATTGATCACCTGACGCTAGTGTTCACGCGCAACTCAAGTCTACTATTCAAAGATCTGAGCCAGCTGGTGACAGGACTTTAACGCTGGAGACACACGAGGTCTGCTATCTCTTCATAGTGAATGATTTAATAGAATCAACAGTTAACAACAGTTTGCAATTGAATAATCACATTTTCTCGAATTTCGAGTTTATTTTCAATTTTAGGTGAAATGTTACTGAACATTATTTGTAGAGATTTTCATACTCAATCTTATCCACTTCGAATTTTTTGTTTAGATTGTATCTGAAGCCTGATAATTGGGAATCTAAAATCAAACTTTGCATACATGGGGCGAAGCTCCTAAAATTTTTACAGATATATGACTTGTGGCAATTGATAGAGCTTATCAATGACAATTTTGGGTATTAATTTGATCAAAATCGTTGAAGCCGTTTTTGAGAAAATCGCAAAAAACCTTGTTTTTGACAATATTTTCGCCATTTAAGCCGCCATCTTGAATTGCTTTTGATCGAAATTGTTCGTGTCGGATCCTTATATTGTAAGGACCTTAAGTTTCAAATTTCATGTCATTCCGTTAATTAGGAGATGAGATATCGTGTACACAGACGCACATGCACACACACACACACACACACACACACACACACACACACTCACACAGACACACACACACACACACACACAACACACACACACACACCACACACACACACACACCCCCACACACACACACACACACACCACACACCACACACACACCACACACACACACACACACACACCACACACACCACACACACCACACACACACACACACACACACACCACACACACACACACCCAACACACACACACACACACACACAACACACACACACACACACACACACACACACACACACACCACACACACACACACACATACAGACCAATACCCAAAACCACTTTTTTGGACTCAGGGGACCTTGAAACGTATAGAAATTTAGAAATTGGGGTACCTCTATTTTTTCGGAATGCAATACTTTCCTTACCTATGGTAATAGGGCAAGGAAATTAAAAATGAGAAATGCATTTATTATGATTACATTTATGTAATAATGTAACTCAGCTTCATGTAATTGATGTAACTCATAAATCGTCTGAGTTTGAACCTGAGCGTATAGAATGTAAAATTCTATAGCCTACATGTTCCATTCTATAAATAAAAATAGAAATCTAAGTAGGTACCCTTTTTGAAAATGGTTTACTCACAAGATGTTTCGGCTATATGATGCCATTATCAAGTCAGACATGTTGTTACTAAACAATTTCAAAAAGGGTACTCAGATTTCTATTTTTATTTATATTCAAGAGCAGCTCTAACAAAAAAAGACAATATTCCATTCTATACATTAAATCTGATACATTCTTTATGGTACTCTCTGATTTGAACAATTAGTAGTTCATTCTTGAAAAATGATGTGTGAAATATAATCAACACCCCAACAACTGGAGATGAACTGAAGTTAAAATGAGAGAGATAGAATAACTGAAGTGCTCAAGATTGAGAGAGAAAGGAACGGAAAGAGAGGGATTGGAAATCATTCAGACCAGTAAACAGTGGAAATCATTCAAAACAGCAATGATCTCATTCAGAGGAGGAGTGTGTTGGAAGAAGTAGAGAAGTGAATGAGGTAAAGACAAAATAGAGAAGTAAGGAAAAAAGTGAAAGAATTTGAGAAAAAAATGAAGAATAAATTCTTCATCACAGTCTGATGATGACCAACAACAGGTCGACACGATCGCCGTTACCAAAGTAAGTGCATTTTCACTCCAAAATTGTTTTTAAAATCCAAGAATAAATTAAGGAAGGAAAGAGAGTAAAAGAAGTTGAAAGTGTTGAAGAATTAAAAGAAAAGGTGACACATTAGGAAATAGAAATACAATAATACTAAAGAAATAAAAACAAGGAATTCGCTGTGGATGTAGGTACGTTGTATTGGGATTCACCTAATTAGGATATTTTGTCAACAATGAATTGACATTACAATTTTAGATTTTCGGATGACCCAGCATGAAATATTATACTGATGATTCATGAAAATTTCTATTCAGGTTATCCATTAATAAATAATTTAGTAGTAGATGTCTTTGAAAACACTAGTATTACATTATGAGGCAACAAACTGAGTCGTCAAATTGTATTGTTGAAAATACTTCTAAGTTGTTTTGGATCATTGAGAAAGTTTGATTTAATTGACCGAGCGAAGTGAGGTCTAAGATTCAAGTCGACGGTTTGGCATTTCTCTTAATGTTTATATGTTGCGCATTTACGGCGAAACGCGGTAATAGATTTTCATGAAATTTGACAGGTATTTTCCTTTTCAATTGCTCGTCGACGTATATACAAGGTTTTTGGAATTTTGCATTTCAAGGATAATATAAAAGGAAAAAGGAGCCTCCTTCATACGCCAATATTAGAGTAAAAATCAGACAATAATAATATTCATCATGATCAGCTGACAAATGATTACACAGATGTGTGGAGAAGCCAGTCTATGCTGTATTTCCTTAAGGTCTATAGTTTCAATCAGGTATTTGTGGATGAGAATACTGCGTGAGGTCTACTGTTTACAGAACTACTAGTATATCGTACGTAGATTAGGGTGAATAGAATATCTAGACAGTATTCAAAAGTTTTTTTATCGCATTTATCTTAAATTTGTTAAGAAACAAAAGCATACATTTAATAATTAATTGTAATCAGGTATTTGTGGATGAAAATACTGCATGAGGTCTACTGTTCACAGAACTACTAGTATATCGTACGTAGATTATGGTGAATAGAATATCTAGACAGTAATTCAAAAGTTTTTTTATCACAATTATCAAGAAACGAAAGAAAACAATGAATAATTAATTGTAATTAAAGTCTACTTAGATGATTAGTGGAGATGATTGATTGGTTTTATTTTTGGAAACTTCAATTGAATGACTTTGCAGCTTTCATTTCAAATGTTTTGATATCTGAATTTCATCAGTTTCAAACAGACTACAATAACTCCGTTTATTATTATCCTCATATCTTAATGAGGATCCACATCAACCGATGAGGAAAATATCATCATCATCATCATCATCACAAAAATTATTCTTTCATTCAACTACTGTATTATCAAAATTTTTCCACATTTCAATAGTCAGTTTGAACGCCTTTCTGTCTTGTTATGAAGGCGATGATGTGGTAGTAGATATGAATATTGAATGAGAACAACTTGATATTGTCAAATCCCCCAATTCATTAAAACATTGTTCTCCTATCTTTCTCCACTGCCATTATAACGTGGACCTTACTATAGGAAGACTCACTACTTCAAATTTCCAGCATTACATGTAAACAAATAGCATCAATGCTTTTCATTCTACTTATGCTGACAGTTTATAGTGAATCTCAATTGACTGTTTTATCAGGAACAAAATCACGTAACAATGAACTTAATGATTGATGATGACGCTTGCATTTGACTGCTGACTGTAAGCTGATAGACTACTAAACAATTCCCGGTGGAAATCTTTCGTTCAAAAATCTCTGACATGTTTGTTAGAGATTTCCAAGTTCCGTGACTGGAACCGTGAGGCCTCCTCCCTCACCTCAGCAGGCTTTTCCCCTTCAGGGAAAAAGGTTTTCACCCTAAGGAAAGCAAGTTTCCCCTAAGCTTTCTTCTTCAGCACTTATAGTGAGGTCCACGTTATAATGGCAGTATGTGATTGGCATTGGTGTTGCTATCCTTGTCTATCATTCGACAAAGCAGGGAGCGAATGTATCGAATCATGGTGTTGTGTATCTAGTTGAGATGATAGTGTATCATATTTATTTGATACTGTATCATGTGTGGTGATACTGTATCATATTGTGTTGATACTGTATCATGTTGTGGTGATATTGTATCAAAATGTGTAGATACTCTTTCATGTTGTGGTTGTTCTTGTTCTATAGTGATGTCCACGTTATGATGGCAGTATTTGATTAACATTGGTGTTGCTATCCTTGTCTATCTTTCGACAAAGCAGATAGCGAATGTATCAAATCATGGTGTTGTGTATCTAGTTGAGCTGATACTGTATCATATTGGTTTGATGCTGTATCATTTGTGGTGATATTGTATCAAAATGTGTAGATACTCTTTCATGTTGTGGTTGTTCTTGTTCTATAGTGAGGTCCACGTTATGATGGCAGTATTTGATTAACATTGGTGTTGCTACCCTTGTCTATCATTCGACAAAGCAGAAAGCGAATGTATCAAATCATGGTGTTGTGTATCTAGTTGAGCTGATACTGTATCATATTGGTTTGATGCTGTATCATTTGTGGTGATATTGTATCATATTGTTTTGATACTGTATCATATGTGGTTGTTCTTGTTCTATAGTGAGGTCTACGTTATGATTGCAGTATTTGATTAGCATTGGTGTTGCTATCCTTGTCTATAATTCGACAAAGCAGATAGCGAATGTATCAAATTGAGATGATACTGTATCATATTGGTTTGATACTGTATCATTTGTGGTGATATTGTATAATATTGTGTTGATACTGTATTATGTTTTGGTTGTTCTTGTTCTATAGTGAGGTCTACGTTTTGATAGCTGTATTTGATTAACATTGCTGTTGCTATCCTTGCCTATCATTCGACAAAGCAGATAGCGAATGTATCAAATCATGGTGTTGTGTATCAAGTTGAGATAATATTGTATCATATTGGCTTGATAAGGTATCATTTGTGATGATACTGAATCATGTTGTGGTTGTTCTTGTTCTATAGTGAGGTCCACGTTATGATAGATGTATTTGATTAACATTGTTGATGCTATCCTTGTCAATCATTCGAAAAACCAGGTAGCATTTGTATTGAATCATGGTGTTGTGTATCAAGTTGAGATAATTGACCGAGCGAAGTGAGGTCTAAGATCAAGTCGATGGTTTGGCATTCCACTTAATGTTTAAATGTTTTAATATGTTGCGCATTCACGGCGAAACGCGGTAATAGATTTTCATGAAATTTGACAGGTATGCTCCTTTTTTAATTGCGCCCGACGTATATACAAGGTTTTTGGGAATTTTGCATTTCAAGGATAATATAAAAGGAAAAAGGAGCCTCCTTCATACGCCAATATTAGAGTAAAAATCAGACTATAGAATTATTCATCATAAATCAGCTGACAAGTGATTACACAGATATGTGGAGAAGCCAGTCTATTGCTGTATTTCCATAAGGTCTATAGTTTCAATCAGGTATTTGTGGATGAGAATACTGTGTGAGGTCTACTGTTCACAGAACTACTAGTGTTGATACTGTATCATTTTGTGGTTGTTCTTGTTCTATAGTGAGGTCTACGTTATGATAGCTGTATTTGATTAACATTGTTGATGCTATCCTTGCCTATCATTCGACAAAGCAGATGACGCTATCCTTCTCTAGCACTGCGACGTTGCCAGATCGTTTTCTAACAATGTAGAAATATCAGCAAAATATTTTCATGAAAATTCTCCACTTAATTATTGAGAAATATATTTTCTTGACGGATAAAATATTATTGATTATTTCAAACAATAATTAACAGTTAATATTTCCCCTCTTGTTGAACTATTCATATACTCAACCAATGAAGATGCGTAGCCTACATTCAAATTCATACAAGTTTTCATATTTATTTATTTCCATGTAGGTTAAGTTATAACAAACTTATTCATTTTCATGAGGAATATAAAACAAGAACAACCACAACATGATACAGTATCATCACAAATGATACCTTATCAAACCAATATGATACAATATCATCTCAACTTGATACACAACAAATGATTTGACTCATTCGCTATCTGTTTTGTATCAGCTATCATCCATAAAGGGAAGTGGCAAGGTAGAGGATCGGCAACGCTGTTCTCCTATCTTTCTCCACTGCCATTATAACGTGGACCTCACTATAGGATTTTCCTGAGACACGAAATATACAAAGTAACAAGGAGGGTAGTAACCCCTGAAAGGTCTCTCCCCGACTAGCTTCTATAGAGCTAACATTCACTCTAGAATGTGAGCATTTTCTATTGGTAGCATAAATACTTCCCATACTTCCCAATGGTGATACGAAGCTCTTACTATATAGTTCCAGTAAAAGTCTTTCTTTAACTGCTAATGGTTCTTCATCAAAAGGTCTGCACGCAACAATAGAGAGGTCCACGTTATAATGGCAGTGGAAAAAGATAGGAGAAAAGGGTTGCCGATTCTCTGTATTGTCATTGCCTCCTATAGAGTATAGCTGATACCGGTATATCTGATATTTATTTATTTGAGTATTACAATATTATTTGAGTATTGCGATAATATCCCTCTAGCTGTAGCTATTTGAGGGATATATAAAAATAATCCTTTACATACAATAAAAACAATCAATAACAATGATTATATTACTTAATTAACCTGATTATATTTCTTCATTTTTGTAACTGATTGTTCTCTTTTGTCCATTGCACCATAAATTAACTTAACTTAAACCGACTTAACTAAACGAGATAAGACTTATAAGAAAAAGACTTTACTTGGTAAGCGACAATTAACAAGATAATCACTTCATTCTTGTTCAAAATAATCAATCATATTTTATTCATCAAGAGAATATATTTTTCAATGATCAAATAATAGATCTTTATAATTGAGTTTGAATATTTTGTTAGTTAATTATGTTTCCACATTGTTAAAAAACGATCTGGAAACGTTGCAGAGCTGGAGAAGAACAGCGCTATTTGGTTTGTCGAATGATAGACAAGGATAGCAACACCTATGTTAATCAAATACAGCTATCATAAAGTGGACATCACTATAGAACAAGAACAACCACAGCATGATACAGTATCACCACAATATGATACAGTATCACCACGAATGATACATTAGTATCAACACAATATGATACAAGTAGTTCTGTGAACAGTAGACCTCACGCAAAATTCTCATCCCAACCTGATTGGAACTATAGACCTTATGAAAATACCTTATGGTTCTCCACACATCTGTGTAATCACTTGTCAGCTAATTTATGATGAATAATACTATAGTCTGATTTTTACTCCAATATTGGCGTATGAAGGAGGCTCCTTTTTCCTTTTATATTATCCTTGAAATGCAAAATTTCCAAAAACCTTGTATATACGTCGATGCACAATTAAAAAGGAACATATCTATCTGTCAAATTCATGAAAATCTATTATCGCGTTTCGCCGTAAATGCGCAACTTATAAACATTTAAACATTAAGAGAAGTGCCAAACTGTCGACATGAATCTTAGACCTCACTTCGCTCGGTCAACAATATCACCACAAATGATACAGTATCAAACTAATATGATACAATATTATCTCAACTCGATACACAACACCATGATTTGATACATTCGCTACCTGCTTTGTCGAATGATAGACAAGGATATCAACACCAATATTATTCAACTACAGCTAACGTGGACCTCACTATAGAACAAGAACAACCACAACATGATACAGTATCAAACCAATATGATACAATATCACCACAAATGATACAGTATCCAACCAATATGATTCAATATCATCTCAACTTGATACACAACACATTGATTTGATACATTCACTATCTGCTTTGTCGAATGATAGACAAGAATAGCAACACCAAGGTTGATAAAATACAGCTATAATAAAGTGGACCTCACTATAGAACAAGAACAACCACAACATGATATAGTATCATCACAAAATGATACCATATCAAACCAATATGATACAGTATCATCTCAACTTGATACACGACACCATGATTTGATACATTCACTATCTGCTTTGTCGAATGATAGACAAGAATAGCAACACCAATGTTGATAAAATACAGCTATAATAAAGTGGACCTCACTATAGAACAAGAACAACCACAACATGATGCAGTATCATCACAAAATGATACCATATCAAACGAATATGATACAGTATCATCTCAACTTGATACACAACACCATGATTCGATACATTCGCTATCAGCTTTGTCTAATGATAGACAAGGATAGCAACACCAATGTTAATCAAATACTGCCATTATAACGTGGACCTCACTATATAGGCCTGGGTATTGGGCAATAGAAATTTATTACTCCCACTATGTAATCCTATAATGTTGAATACGTAGTCTTTGTCAATACCGGTATATTAGAATAGATAGCGATATTAAGGTATGCTTTATACTTGCAAGTTGCAACTTGAAAGGTCAAGTATGGGCGTGTCTAAATCGGAAACTAAGTTCTGAAACTTTTGGAACTCTTCAACTTTTTATCAGACTTGCGAAAGTTGGTCCTGAAATGGATGTCGATATTAAGCTGTGGAAAAGTTTGTAGTACTACTGCTAACTTGTACCAAAAAGTCATGAGAAATTCCACCTGCTGATAAACGTGGTTTAAATGCAGTTCATTCACTCCCAAGGACAGACAACTTACGTTTAGATTTTTATTTTATAGATAAAATATTGTATAAGAAGATATGAAGGGCACGAACAATATTCTCAGCTTAGAAGGAGATTGATTGAGTACTTTATTTATGTAGATTGCAATATATACTGGCTTATACACTTATATACAATAGCTTACAATACAGCAACATTATAGATGAATTTACAAGATATAAATTAAGAAAATAATTATTGAGCTGTATATAATATAAAAAAACAATTTGTAATAACTATAGATAAAATAGATAATATTATTATGCATCTACATAAATTGGCGGAGCTTTGGACATATCAATGTCCATTCTTCGGAAAGAATATTCGAAGTATTCTTCCCACTAACTCTCTACCAAAAGAAGAGAAGGAGAAGGAGAATGAGAAGGAGAAAAAGAAGAAGAAGAAGAAGAAGAAGAAGAAGAAAGAACGAATGATGGTTTTCCCCTTGTGGCCTTCATATCTCATAGTGAATTATTACTAAACAAAATCCCAATTGAATGCTGTAAATCACCCCGAAGACTTCTGCTACTGCAAATATTTACAACAGGGTTAACAGTAAATGCAACTTCCAATTTATTTCCATCTGTATATCTCATGGTATAAGTCGTTTATGTTCTAAATTTCACTGTTAACTCAAGACAATTACTGTCGACTACTGTCTATTATTACTGTTAAGTAGGGGTGAGAGTGTAAGCACAGCATACAGTATGAGAGATTACCAGCGTCACATGACTTCATTCCCAAAACAACCAGGTCTATCGGCTTGAGTTGACAGTGAAATTTGGAATATAATCGCCCTATTCCATAAAATATATTTTTATGATATATTTCCTCTATGCCTGAAGTAGGCCCACGTTATAATTGCAATATTTGATTAACATTGGTTGGTATCCTTGTCTATCATTCGACAAACAGATAGCGAATGTATCAAATCATGGTGTTGTGTATCAAGTTGAGATACTATTGTACCATACTGGTTTGATACTGTATCATGTTGTGGTTTTCTTGTTCTATAGTGAGGTGGTCCATGTTATAAAGGCAGTATTTGATAGACATCGGTGTTGCTATTCTTGTCTATCATTCGACAAAGCAGACAGCGAATGTATCAAATCATGTTGTTGTGTATTAAGTTGAGATGATATTGTATCATATTGGTTTGATACTGTATCATGTAGTGGTTGTTCTTGTTCTGTAGTGTAGTCCACGTTATTATAGCTGTATTTGATGAACATTGGTGTTGCTATCATTGTCTATCATTTAACAAAAAAGATAGCAAATGTATCAAATCATAGTGTTGTGTATCTAGTTGAGATGATATTGTATCATTTGGTTTTATACTGTATCATTTGTGATGATACTGTATCATGTTGAGGTTGTTCTTGTTCTATAGTGAAGTCCACGTTATGATAACTGTATTTGATTAACATTGGTGCTGCTATCCTTGTCTATCATTCGACAAGCAGATAGCGAATATATCAAATCGTGGTGTTGTGTATCAAGTTGAGATGATATTGTATCATATTGGTTTTATACTGTATCATTTGTGATGATACTGTATCATGTTGTGGTTGTTCTTGTTCTATAGTGAGGTCCCCGTTATGATAGCTGTATTCGATTAACATTGGTGTTACTACTTGTCTATCATTAGGCAAAGCAGATAGCGAATGTATAAATCATAGTGTTGTGTATTAGTTGAGATGATATTGTATCATATTGGTTTTATACTGTATCATTTGTGGTGATACTGTATCATGTTGTGGTTGTTCTTGTTCTATAGTGAAGTCCACGTTATGATAGCTGTATTTGATTAACATTGGTGTTGCTATTCTTGTCTATCATTCGACAAAGCAGATAGCGAATGTATCAAATCATAGTGTTGTGTATCAAGCTGAGATGATATTGTATCATATTGGTTTGATACTGTATCATATTGTGATGATACTGTATCATGTTGTGGTGTTCTGTTCTTAGTGAGGTCCCCGTTATGATAGCTGTATTCGATTAACATTGGTGTTGCTAACCTTGTCTATCATTCGACAAAGCAGATAGCGAATGTATCAAATCATGGTGTTGTGTATCAAGTTGGAAATGATTGTATCATATTGGTTTGATAAGGTATCATTTCTGATGATACTGTATCATGTTG
>NW_024092916.1:0-13209 GCF_014356525.2 Nilaparvata lugens | reverse complement strand
AAGTTATTAGCCTAAGTCATTTCAAACATGACGATAGACAATACTTCCATTGTCTTATTCTAATTATGTACTGTAAATACCTATGTATCTATTGTTTAAAATCTTTCATAGTTGATTCATAATAGTTGTTGAGTTCACAACACAATATTAATCTTTTAGTTCCTAAACGACAATGAACAATACTGATTGTCTGGCTATGATTTCGATGTATATTATATTCACCTGTTAGGTATAAGAGTTTTATTGTTTATTTGTAGTATAGATAGAGGTAAGTATTTATATTATTACTTTGTTTAGTAGTAATATTAATGTAATTCTATTACTTGGATGATTGTTCTCTACTCTGCTTTTAGGACAAGATGTAAGTTGTACAGTATTTTCATTGTTGTAGTAACTTTTGAGACTTGAAGGCTTTTAGAAATATTTTATATTATGTACTTTAAACTATTTTCTTTTTTGCACATCTCTAATTATTTGTATAGAAATGATTGACATTTTATTTTTGATCTAGATAATGTTGAAAAATTATTATTAGCATTGGATCTCATTCTTTAGTCTGAAAAAATCTATGTAAGTCTACGTCTGAAAAAGTTCCAAAGTAACGATTGGTCTGAAAACGTTTTAAGTAACTCACAAGTCTTATAGCAAGCTGCTTGATTAATGGATAGAACGTATGGAATTAGTTTATAGTTTTTTTTTATTGTAGAATAGAAGTGACTTTGATATTAGTGTAGTCCATTTATCCAATATATTGAACAAATTATAAATATATAGAAATTGAAATTTGTTAACATCTTATTATACAGTCAGCAATACATAAATTGTGAAATATGGACATATCAATGATAAATTTAAAAAAATTCATTTTCATCTATTCACTGTTCAATATCCAAAATTAATCCATTCTTCAAAATAGAAATATAATTTCATACACCCTGTATCATTATCAAAATTGTAAAAACATCAGATCATCACAACAAAATTAATTTCATACATATTTCAATAATTTCAGACATTGTCTTCTATTCACAATCATTTCATATATATCTGCATTTCATTATCATTTAATATAACTTTCATTTATCATTTATAGCAAGTTCATTTCACATTTATGCTTTTATCATTCAGGGTTTCAAAATTATTTAGTTTAATTTTGTTCAAAATTGTATAAAAAAGCAATTATTTAATATTGTAATCATCGTTTGTTGGATACTATAGTTTATTTCGACCTTCAATGTTCTAAACACACAACTACATTTCATGACAAACGTCACTTCCTCCATTTGATAAATGATATGTGCTGGAGACCATTGAGGATCCCAGAAGTTTGGAAAGTGGCTACATTCAAAAATCTCTTTTCAAAAAGGAAGATTTATAGTCCATTCACTATATACATTGGTGCTTGCAATTTATATTCAAAAAACTAGATTTCTTCCCTTTTCATTGTCGTCCTCTGGATTGCCTCCAGATAATACTGACTGTAAACTAGTATCACATAATATAAATTGTGCCAGTCCATACTACAGCTGTGGATGTCCTACATTAGAGAAAGAAAACGAAATAAAATATTTAGGTGTAGTATTGGATGTACATTTACGGTGGAGAACGCACATTTCATACATCTGTTCAAAGCTTAGAAAATTAATTTATAAATTCGTTCAATTAAGGAATGTCCTTCCTATCTATCAATTAAGAATGGTATTCTGGCACTGATACAGTCAATTATCTGCTATGGTATTGTATCCTGGGGAAGTTGTAGGAATTCAATTTTGCAACCTCTCATAATTCTTTATAGAATAATAATAGAAATATGTTTAAAGAGACCCATAAGATATCCAACCGAAGTATTGTATAGAGAATTTGGCGTTTTTAGTGTTGATACCCTATTTGAAATAAATTTTTTGAAGTTTGTGTATTTAAGACGTTCAAAGTTTCCAGTTATGGATGAACATGTATATTCCACTCGTCGAAATCTTGCTAATAAATTAAAAGAACCCTCACAAGAAGTAAGTGGCCTCCTTACATGCTTTTGCTAAGGGACCACGACTTTTCAATAAACTGCAATCAGATATATCAGATGCATCCAGTTATAATTTGTTTAAGAATAGACTTATCGCTTCTAGAAGAAAAACGTTTAATGGAGGTGTGATATTATTTACAATTTTTTTTTGCTGTCTTCATTCAAATCTAGGCTTGTTTTTTACTTATTTTTTCTGGGTAATTTATTGTTAAAGATTCATAATCCCATCTTGTGAAAAGCAATTATTATTTAACGAATATTATTTATAATTAGCATTTGAATAAATGCATTCTCTATTTAATTCCATTTGTGAAAAGCACACTGATTATTGTATAAAATTTACTTTATTGTTTGATACCTCAAAATTGTTATTGTATTATAATTAAGTTGACTCAACTAGAGAGCGAGACATCCCTCCACACAAGTTTAGCCTAAAGAGGGATGGACTGTGTTTTTTTTTCTTACATGCTTATATTATCATCTATATGTTCAATCATATGCTTAAGGTATGTATTTGTGTTACCAATTGTAATGTTCAATCATTATGCTTATGTATGTATTTGTATTACCAATTGTAAAATGCAGTGAAATAAACGAATTAATTAATTAATATTGTAGTTCTATTTTTAATATATTTTTTATATATTATCCGGATACATGAGAAAAGTCCAGAACCAATTTTTCATGCAAAATTTTCTTGTGCTAGATACAGAGTTGCCCAAACCTCGTATTTTCAGTTCATTTTCCAGTTTTCAGCTATTTCTCCCAAATCCAGTAATCGGACGAAAAATTTGCTCTATACTAGGCTTTTTTAGATTATAAAATTCTGAATAGAATATGAGATCATTCGGAACTCTCTATATCCAATAAGTACTGAGTTATGATTTTTCAAAAATGAGTAAAATTTAAAGGAAAAATCAATTTCAATGAACTTTAGTTTTTGATTAACAATATCTTCCGATTGTTATCATTTAGTTATATGTATAATTCAAAGTCCCTCTGAGCGTATTTTATGCTCTACAATCTAAGATCAGGTAGAGTCCCAGAGGGATTTTGAATTATACCTCTAACTCAATGTAACAATCGGAAGATATTGTTGATTAAAAACTAAAATTCATCAGAATTGATTTTTTTTTAATTTTACTAATTTTGAGAAATCATAACTCAGTACTTATTGGGATAGAGTGTTCCGAATGATCTCATTTTATTCAGAATTTAATAATCTAAAACAAAGGCTGGAGCAAATTTTTCCGTCCGATTACTGGATTTGGTAGAAATAGCTGAAAACTGGTGAATGAACTGAAAATACGAGGTTCTGGACTATTTGTTCCGGTCTTCTCTCATTTTCTATCCAAAAAATATATTTAAAAATCAGAACTACAATATAAATTGCAAGCACACCTTCTTTTTTATGTCTATATTGACTGGACTAAGAAGTTCCTGTGACAACTATAGAGGAATCAGCTTGCTAAACAATGCTTACAAAATTTATAGCATGATTATCAAGGAGAGGATGCAGCCCAGAAATTCTCCTCCTGGAAGAGCAATGTAGCTTCACTTTTAAATATTACCTTACCGCGCTATACTTGGGGGGGGGCGATTTAAAAATCTCGCCCCGGGCGCCTATTAACCTCGGGGCGGCCCTGGGCAGGGGGTCCTAGGCCCCCCCCCAAGGATTAGATAAATAATATTGAAAATACTGGTCTATCTACACGAATTCCTAGAATCTCATTCTGATTTTATACTTTTTTAAACAGTAGTAGTATAATTTTCTTATTCTTATTTACAATTTTTTTCAAATCAAACAACTGAACAATGTAAACATAACAAAGCTGATATACTACTCATATGCACAATCGGTATTACAATACGGTATTCGGGCTTGGGGAGGTGCTTTGAATGCTCATTTTAACAAACTTTTTATTCAAAAGCACCTAATTAAAACATTGGATAGCCCATGCCGTGCTACCAATTTTTCCTTAATCGGTTGGATATAGCATTTAACACCTATTAACCTAAGGATAGTTGTCGGCTCCAATGAAATAGATTCTTGATAAAATGTGAATGGATCTATCGCCTATGAATGAGAAATCCAGTTTTCAGAGCAAATGAACTTATAATCTTCAGATGAATTTATACAAATACACAAAGAACTATATCTTAAGCCTAATTATTAGAGAGTTACTACGAACTAAAATACTTATCTAGTTTACAGTTGAAAAACAGTGGCTATTGGCTTGAATACACAAATAGCATATATTAACAAAATAGAACACAATAAACTGTTTAAAACGCAGTTTAAAACATTAATAAACGAAAATGATTCAGAGCAAAATTTTACAACAACACACGTAGCCAGCAATTTTTCTAGAGAAGGCAGAACAGGAAAACCCTAAGTTACAAGTCACAAAGCCAACGCCTTGTTCGGTGTCGATTTTTACAGACACGTCACCAAAAAATTATAACTTACAAGTTTAGAATTCACATTCTACATCTGTTCTCAATAAAACTTTTTTTGAAACTGTTATTTTAAACTTTCATATATATATTCTCTTTTAAATAAACTATTATTCTGTTTCTCAGCCTCGGTGACACCATGGAACAATGCAACAATCATTTACGATAAAAAATTCTCTCCGTCGAAAATTTGTCCGTCTATTGATGACTCTGATATTTACTATAAAGTTTCATAGATCTCGAATTGAAGATTCGATTCCAATGTGAGAAGAAAAATGTAATATACAAATACCCCCCTCTTGACATAAAAAAAATTTTACTGTTTGAAAATTTAAAGAAAAAAAATTACATTGACCCTAATGAAAATTGTTGAAATTAATTCGAGAACAGTAACAATTTTTTCTAGAAAAACTTACATGTCATCCTATAATATTGAAAATTATTATAAAAATTCATCAATAGCGTTTGTTATATGTTTCCAAACAATATTTCAAAATATAGAATATCAATATTACTTTTGATTTAGCTTTATAATTTAAAGGAAAATCTCAACAGAAAGTTTAATATGTAAAGAATAGTTTTTTGAAATTGCACATAAATTTAATAGATAGAAAATTTAATTTTATTGCATAAAAAAAAATTTAGTATGTTGAATGAAAAATTTATTATTATTATTATATTTTTTTTTTTTTTTTTTTATGAATGATGAATTGTTACATTTAATTTTCACATAAAATTTCAATAAATCAAAAATGTTCATTTCTTTCACTATTGACACGGTTGATTTTATTGATGCACATTTTGGAAAACAGTCCGTTAAGGCACTCAGTATGATTTTCAGTTAAGTGTGACTCCAATGTGATGACGTTAGTGTTGGGCTGATCTGGATGCACGTAGTGTTGGGCTGATACTTGTAGTCGACTGATGCATATCAAACTCGATACAGGTGACATCTCAGTTAGCATTGCTTCATGTTTGTAGTAGACGGCTGCATACCAAACTCGATACAGGTGACATCTCAGTTAGCATTGCTTCATGTTTGTAGTAGACGGCTGCATTCCAAACTCGATACAGAGTCACATAAATTTTGTATCATATTTGTAATTATACAATGTACATTTCAGGCTTGAAATGACAATGTAATTCGTTTTTTGGAAAAGAGATAGACGCTGCATACAGGATTAATTAGGTGAGGATTAATTTAGGTAAGATTTGGTTTTGATATTTTCAGCTTTCAAGGTTTAGAGTTCTGCATACAGGAATACTTTAGGAGAGGATTTTTGAATCAATTCTTTCATGATACTGTGACTGTTATTCTGAATTCAAAGTTGTGAATGTGAACATGGATGGCAATTACCTCCAGGTAATGTAGTAGTGTTGAAGTTTGAGATACAAGTCAGCAATAAGCGTTGGCATTGTTATTGGCGTATGCTTTGGTGTCGGCATTGATTTTGGCATTGGCATCAGCATTGGCGCAGGCATAGGCATTGGTATCAGCATTGGCGCAGATATTGGCATTGGCGCAGGCATCGGCGTTGATTTTGGCATTGGCATCAGCATTGGCGCAGATTTGGCATTTGGCGTAGTTATTAGTGTTGATATTGGCGTAGTTATTAGTGTAGTTATTGGGTTGACATTGGCATAGTTATTGGCGTTGGCATCAGCATTGGCGCAGATTTTGGCATCAGCATTGGCGTAGCTATTGGCATTGGCGCAGGCATTGGCATCAGCACAGGCATCGGCGTAGATTTTGGCGTTTTGGCGTAGTTATTAGTGTTGATTTGGCGTAGTTATTAGTGTAGGCCGCAGCATAGATGAGTCACACTAGTTCGAAAATCACCCAAATGTTCTTAACACTCTTCATGGCGTTCACTTGTTGCTGATTTCGAGATTCACATGATAACTATTTCAATGTTAATGTCTGTGCTGTACCTGTTATCTTAAAATGCTTATAAACTAAAAAGAAAAACTTGATTAGGCTATCAATACAATCTAATACCATGAAAATTATTTTAATATATATGAAATTGAAATTTGTACACTTATTATACAGTCAGCAATACATAAATTGTGAAATATGGACATATCAATGATAAATTTAAAAAAAAATTCATTTTCATCTATTCACTGTTCAATTATCAAAATTTAATCCATTTCTCAAATAGAAATAGAATTTCATAACACCCTGTATCATTATCAAAATTGTAAAAAACATCAGATCATCACAACAAAAATTATTTCAATATATATTTCAATATTTCAGACAATTGATCTTCTATTCACAATCATTTCATATATATCTGCATTTCATTATCATTTAATATAACATTTCATTATCATTATAGCAAGTTCATTTCACATTTATGATTATCATTCAGGGTTTCAAAATTATTTAGTTTTAATTTTGTTCAAAAATTGTATAAAAAGCAAATTATTTAATATTGTTAATCATCGTTTGTTGGATACTATAGTTTATTTCGACTCTTCAATGTTCTGAACACAAGCTACATTTCATGACAAAACTTTACTATCAATCATTAACAAGAAACCATTCAAAATCAATAATATTTTGCTTCAAAGGCAATCAATATTCATAATTAATCATCATTTTGCATCTATGGCAATCAACATTATTAATCATTATTTTGCATCTATGGCAATCAACATTATAATCAACACAAAAAAATATATCTCATTACTGCCTCTCTAAGTCATAACCTCTATTCCTTCTTTAGGCAATAATGGGTTTCCATCTCAAAAAACAATCACATACCAGCAAAATTCTAATCAACAAACCCCACTAAAATTCTACATACACTCCAGCACCCATTTCAAACGATAATCAATCATATCAAAATTCATAGAACAAACAGTTTTAAAATAAAAAAAAAATATATTACAAAACACTTTAGAAAAATTTTAGCCTTTAACTCATTTCAATTGATAATATAACACAACGTTTTTATTCAATAAAAACATTATTATTCAAGCTAACTTTCATAATACATCACATATATATGGCTACAGAATTCATTAATACTTTCAAATTTTGAAGTTATTATTATAATAAATAATTTATAATTTAAAGACTGTATAATAGTACAAACTTTCAAGATTATAATACAAAGATGATCAAGATGAATAATGGGTAAATAAGTTCCCTAAAAAATACAAACAAGAGAAAAAAACTGGTAAATAATTCCCTAAAACAATACAAAGAGAGAAGATAAATTAGAGCCTATCCTACATGTCAGTACTGAACTTTCATGAGGAAGTATATTTAATAAAATATACTACTATGAATTTTGTAAATTCCAAGTATGACTCTAATTTGTTATAATTGTGAGCTATCACTCCTACAAAAACAACTGGTGAAGGAAAAAATGTTGACTATTGTGACTGGGTGGATAGTTCCCAGATGTCTGTAAGGCAATGTGATAGCAGACTCTAGTATCGGACCACAAAAACAAAAGTATGCAAAAGGTTTTACAAACATTTGATGTTGCAGTCTTAAGGTTTTTATATCGCAAACAAGTAGGTCAGATAATCGAGTCCAGCCGTATGTGGTTCACGCCCACACCTCTAAAAGAATCACACCTACTTGTCTACCAAAAATCCAAAGTATTGGAGTAAAAAAAAAAAATAAAATGCAAAATGGGTTAAAAGCCCAGAAGAAAACTATAACCTAATTACATATGGCTTATGGCACGATATGCAATGAAAGATGAGAACATGGGACATAATTGCTCTGAAAAACCTAATTACCTAATATGATACCTAAAAAAAAAATAGACATGATTAAAATATGTAATACATGATGAAAAAATATACCGCAAGCAAACAATTATTTACACACACAATGGATAGATTTTAGAAAAGTTAAGTTTTATCAACAATTTAAAGATTAGGAAATAAGCTACTATTTTAACTTCTAATATTATTTCAGAAGAATACAAATTTAAATGACTATGGACAAGATGGTTAAGATATGCATCATAGAAGAAATTTACTGAAAATTACACAAAGACAGGAAAGAATCGAAATTTGAAAAGATTAAGGGCCAAGAAAATAGGCTACAGGAAAGAAAAAAGATACAATTATGGACTCTTACCATACGTAGTATTTACGGTCATTGCTATTCTGAATCCCGGCATGACACAGGATTCCTAATCATTGTGTGTTGGGAATACCCTTCATCATGTGATTCACTGTCATCATCTTGTAATAAGCAACTTGAAACAACCTTTGAATACTAATACATCAATGGGACTTTGTGTTTTGTTTTCTTCAAGAACATAATTTTATTCATGGGTTCATTTGTTTTAACAAAGCCATTGCTTGCAAAAGTTGGTCATGTTCACTTGAGAATGCATAGCATACACCTTTTCAATTCTCAGTTGAAAGTTGAACTCATCAACTTGACTCAAAGCAACATTCATTTTGTTTACATTGTTCCTAACCTCCACAGAAACCTGTCTCATGTAATCATTCACTTTGTTATAGTTTTCCTAACCTTCAATGTAGCAATATTACTTTCATGATAGTTGACTTTCAGTGAAGACAACTCCTACCTACTTCTTTACTCAATTCTACTATCTCATTAAGGTTGACTTTTTCAACAACAGTAACTAGGCCTACATTGTCAGAAACTTGAATGAGTTGATCCTGTATCTTAACACTACTATTATCATGCTTCAATTTGTTTTCATCTTCATGATTATCTTTCAATGTTCATGTGCATTTTTCAACAGAAGGTTTATACTAACCTGCTCTAGTCTAATGCTAGCAAATTCTTGCTTCATCTCATCAAACCTAGCATTAAACTTAGCATTTTGCTCATCAATCTTGGCATTTTGCTCATCAAACTTTTGTGTTAAGAATGCTATAAGATTCAGATCATTTTTAATGTTTGCCATTTTGCTAGTCTGCACAGATAATATATTCATTAGGACTTCATCTCTCTTGAACCGATTTCCCACTCAGCAGTATACCATTCATAACCTATCAAGATATCTATCCTACTAATAATTTTTCATAACCAGGGATTTCATGGTGTACCATTTGGGACATATTTATTTTGTAATTCTGTCCCACCACAGGGGTAACATTTGCCGTGCTACCAATTTTTCCTTAATCGGTTGGAATAGCATTTAACACCTATTAACCTAAGGATAGTTGTCGGCTCCAATGAAATAGATTCTTGATAAAATGTGAATGGATCTATCGCCTATGAATGAGAAATCCAGTTTTCAGAGCAAATGAACTTATAATCTTCAGATGAATTTATACAAATACACAAAGAACTATATCTTAAGCCTAATTATTTAGAGTTAACTACGAACTAAAATACTTATCTAGTTTACAGTTGAAAAACAGTGGCTATTGGCTTGAATACACAAATAGCTATATATTAACAAAATAGAACACATAAAAATGTTTAAAACGCAATTTAAAACATTAATAAACGAAAATGATTCAGAGCAAAATTTTACAACAACACACGTAGCCAGCCATTTTTCTAGAGAAGGCAGAACAGGAAAAAACCTAAGTTACAAGTCACAAGCCAACGCCTTGTTCGGTGTCGATTTTACAGACACGTCACCAAAAATTATAACTTACAAGTTTAGAATTCACATTCTACATCTGTTCTCAATAAAACTTTATTTTGAAACTGTTATTTTAAACTTTCATATATATTCTCTATTTAAATAAACTATTTATTCTGTTTCTCAGCCTCGGTGACACCATGGAACAATGCAACAATCATTTACGATAAAAAATTCTCCGTCGAAAAGTTTGTCCGTCTATTGATGACTCTGATATTTACTATAAAGTTCATAGATCTCGAATTGAAGATTCGATTCAATGTGAGAAGAAAATGTAATATTACACAAAATACAAACGAGAGCAGAGGACTGTCGATAAATTAAAGAGCAAAATATTGAATGATAATATGCTAGAATAAGAGAGCAATAATTAATAGATTGAAGTAGTAAGTAATATTTTCAGCATTAAATTATACCAGAAGTGACTTATTGATTACTCACCAGCAAGTAGTTTTCTTCAAATACTAAATACAACTTACTCCAGGAATTGGAATTAGGTTTGTGGCAGGACAAGACGGAGTCGGGAAAAGGTGTTGGCTTCTCTTGTACATCTGCTACCCCTATCCGATGTATGTTAATTCTGGCATCAATTATTACTGATCAGTCCGAAAATTGCTTGGAAGATAACTTTACTATATTGACTATTACTTACACTGCTGTACAATTCTAAGTCCGATCGCACTAGTTGAATATTTCAACATATATATTCACAAATAACAAGGAAAACTGTACTTTTCCCCAACTTGGGACAGTTATATATCGATAATAATTTTAACACAACGACGAACGTGTAAAATTAATTTCAACGGCAACAATTGAAAAAACAGCCACGATCCTGTTTTTTCACCGTCCGACACGAGCTGGAGACTTCAAGTGGCGATTATGCGATAGAATAATCTAAATACTAACTTATCCGCTAGGGCGCAGCAGCTGCCGGCCTCGCCAACTACCGCGAGACTAAAACTAATTTAAAACTAGACTTAATCTAAATATGCTAAAGGGCGTCACCATTCCCCCCACTGAAACGTAGTTTCAGCCACGACTTTGGCCCAAAACTAGACAAAACAAACAACCGAAAGAAAAATAAGACGACAAAAGAAAAATGCTAACACAAAAAAACGAACAATAATTCTTATCCTAAGAATTATTGTGTGGGCAATGGAAACAATTTGGTGGCAGGACGTTTGTAACGACCAGTAGCTAAACGTACTACTGCCACACATATGACACCATCGGCTCCAGGAAACACTTCCTCAATGATTCCTAGAGGCCACTTCAATGGGGGTAGATTTGGCTGATCCACTATCACAACCGTTCCAACAGTGAGAGGAGGTGATGACTTGGACCACTTTCCACGTACTTGTAATTCATGGAGATACTCCTTTCTCCACCTATTCCAAAACGATTGAAAAAGCTGGTCGATGAGTTTGTAACGAGTGAGACGATTGACGGGAATGTCGGTCACATCCTTCATTGGAAAAGCCGTCAACGGTGTCAACTTCAAAAAATGAGCTGGAGTTAAGGCGAGAGGTTCGTTCGGATCCTCGCTCAAAGGGCACAATGGCCGAGAGTTCAACACCCCCTCCACTTGAACCAACGCAGTATTCATCTCCTCATAGGTCAATAATGATCGCCAATCACCTTTATCAAATGCGACTTGACCGATTTTATGTTGGCTTCCCAAATTCCACCGAAATTTGGGGAAGCAGCGGGAATGAATTTCCAATCCACTTGATAATCAGCCAGCTCATTAGTAATTGTATTTTGAAACTCCGACGAATCCAATAATTTCGCTAACTATACCAGCTGTGCATGCGCACCAACGAAATTGTACCATTATCGGAATAAATTACACGGCAAGGTCCGCGTCGAGATAAAAATCGGCGAAATGCTGAAAGAAACATCGGCATAGATAAATCAGAAACCAATTCTATGTGCACAGCCTTTGTTGACATACAAACAAATAGACAAATGTATGCTTTGAGGATGAGTGGATTTCTGCGTCGAGCCATTGTGATGTGTACAGGCCCACCGTAATCAACACCACACTGTCCAAACGGTTTACTCTGGAGTACCCTGCATGCAGGCAAATCACCATTTTGGGAGGTGTTAAGCTAGGCTGACATCGGAAACACCTATTGCATTTTTGAATACGACTCCGAATGACCACACGAGCAGAAAATATCCAGAACCTCTGTCTTATTAACGACATTAATAGACGAGGACCAGCATGACAATTTTTTCGATGATAATGATCGACAAGAAGGGTGATGAAAGGATCACTCTTAGGCAAGACAATAGGGTGACAGCTGTCAAAATCCATGTCTGAGTTCGGCAAACGACCACCAACTCCAATTAACTCCTTGTCTATAAACGGTGACAAACGCTGAAATTGGGGGCACAATCTTCACCCTTTTTTAGTTGAACAAGCTCACGTGAAAAATGAATTCTCTGTACGACTCTACACAAATATCTCTCCGCCACATCGATTCCAGTTCACCTGCTTTCGGCAATATTCGCACTGCCTTCAATACTAGTATCATGATACGAAGCAAACGTTGATAGTCAGAGCATTTCTCAATCAAATTATATATTACATTATCTGAAACACTTTCAGATTGAACCACCGTGACAACATTTGAAGATTCATTTCAGGTGGACACTCTATTTCTTCAATTTCAAATTTTACAGGCCAGTGATTTTCCTCCATAGTCAACCAGTGGGGTCCTGTCCACCATGTCTCGTGATTAATGAGATCCATTGGTTTAAGACCACGAGATAAACAATCGGCGGGATTTTCCTCACCAGAAACATGCATCCAACAATCGATGCGTGAGTTTTGAATTTTCGAGACTCGATTAGCCACGAACGTTGCCAACGCGATGGCGAACCTCTTATCCAATGGAGAACAACAGTTGAGTCCGACAAAGCGACAACTCGGACGATTTTACAACGAAGTTCGAGGACAGAGAGGGTAGCTTTAAGTAGATTGACCAGGAGAAGAGCAGCGCACAATTCCAATCTCGGTATTGATAGAGTTTTACTCGGTGCAACCTTGATTTTCCACACAGCAGCGTTACTGTTGAAGAACTACCATCTTCTTCCTGTGATTTCAAATAGATCACA
>NW_024092915.1:0-12180 GCF_014356525.2 Nilaparvata lugens | reverse complement strand
TATTTTTTTGCTACTTGGGGTTTTTCAATGTTTTCAATGTTTTTTCAGTGTTTTTCAATATTTTTCGATGTTCTTCAGTGTTTTCCAATGTTTTCAATGTTTTTCATTGTTTGTCAATGTTTTCAATGTTTTCAATGTTTTTTCAGTGTTTTCCAATGTTTTTCGATGTTTTTCAGTGTTTTTCAATGTTTTTCGATGTTTCTCAGTGTTTTTCAATGTTTTCAATCTTTTTTCAGTGTTTTTCAATGTTTTTCGATGTTTTTCAGTGTTTTTCAATGATTTTCTATGTTCTTCAGTGTTCTTCAATGTTTTTTCATTGTTTTTCAATGTTCTCCAAAGTTTCTCGATGTTTTCAATCTTTTTCCAGTGTTTTTCAATGTTTTCAATGTTTTTTCAGTGTTTTTCGATGTTTTTCAATGTTTTCAATGTTTATTCAGTGTTTTTCAATGTTTTCCATTGTTTTTCAATGTTTTTTGATGTTTTTCAATGTTTTTCGATGTTTCTCAATGTTTTTCATTGTTTTTCAATGTTTTTCAATATTTTTCAATGTTTTTTCAGTGTTTTTCAATAATTTTCGATGTTCTTCAGTGTTATTCAATGTTTTCCAATGTTTTCAATGTTTTTTCAGTGTTTTCCAATGTTTTCAATGTTTTTTCATTGTTTTCCAATGTTTTTCAATGTTTTCAATGTTTTTTCATTGTTTTTCAATGTTAACACAGAAAAAGCATTGAAAACATTGGAAAACACTGAAGAACATCGAAAAATAATGAAAAACACTGAAAAAACATTGAAAAACATTGGAAAACACTGAAAAACATCAAAAAACATTGAAAAACACTAAAAAACATTGGAAAACATCGAAAAACATTGAAAAACAATGAAAAACAACGAAAAACATTGGAAAACATTGAAAAACAATGAAAAAAAATTGAAAACATTGAAAAACACTGAAAAAACATTGAAAAACATTGAAAAACACTAGAAAAAGATTGAAAACATTGAAAAACACTGAAGAACATCGAAAATTATTGAAAAACACTGAAAAAACATTGAAAAACATTGGAAAACATTGATAAACATCGAAAAACATTGAAAAAACTGAAAAAAACATTGAAAAACATTGAAAAACATTGAAAAACACTGAAAAAACATTGAAAAACACTGAAAAAACATTGAAAAACATTGAAAAACACTGAAAAACAATGAAAAAACATTGAAAACATTGAAAACCACTGAAGAACATCGGAAATTATTGAAAAACACTGAAAAAACATTGGAAAACACTGAAAAAACATTGAAAAACACTGAAAAACATCGAGAAACATCGAAAAAGCATTGAAAAACATTGAAAAACACGGAAAAAACATTGAAAACATTGAAAAACATTGAATAACACTGAAGAACATCGAAAATTATTGAAAAACACTGAAAAAACATTGGAAAATATTGAAAAACATTGAAAAACAATGAAAAACATTGAGAAACATTGAAAAACATTGAAAAACATTGAAAAACATTGGAAAACATTGTAAAACAGTGGAAAACACCAAGAAAACATTGAAATACATCTAGAAACTTCGAAATAGCATTGAAAAACATCGAAAAACACTGAAAAACATTGAGAAATATCGAAAAAACATTGGAAAACATTGAAAAACATTGAAAAAACATTAGTAAACATCGAAAAACTTCGAGAAACATTGAAAAACATCGAAAAAACATTGAAAAATACTGAAAAAACAATGAAAAACACTGAAAAGACATTGTAAAACATCGAAAAAACATTGATAAACATCAAGAACTTCGAGAAAACATTTAAAAACATTAAAAAACATAGAAAGAACATTGAAAAACATTGGAAAACATTAAAAAAACATTGAAAAACATTGAAAAAACAATGAAAAACATGAAAAAAACATTGAAAAACATGAAAAGAACATTGAAAAACATAAAAAAAAACATTGAAAAACATTGAAAAACACTGAAAAACATCGAAAAACTTTGGAAAACATTGAAAAAGATTGAAAAAACATTGAAAAACGTTTAGAAACATTGAAAAATATTGAAAAATCATTGAAAAACATTGAGAAACATAGAAAAAACATTGAAAACGTCGAAAAACATTGTAAACATTGAAAAACATTCTAAAACATTGAAAAACTGTTAAAAACATTGAAAATCATTGAGAAACATTGGAAAACATCTGAAAACTTTCAAAAACATTGAAAAACATTGAAAATCATTGAGAAACATTGAAAAACATAGAAAAAACATTGAAAAAATTTACATACATTGAAAAACATCGAAATACATTGAAAAACATTGAGAATCATTGAGAAACATTGAAAAACATTCAAAAACATTGAAGAACATTCAAAAACATTGAAAATCATTGAGAAACATTAAAAACATTGAAAACATTGAAAAACATTTAAAAACATTGAAAAACATTGAAAAACATTGAAAAACATTGAAAAACATTGAATGTTTGCAATTGCAATTTTACAGTAGTCTCAGTTGTCTTAATCTTGCTTCTTTCTTTTGTCGCAGATCTAGCTTTGGAGGAGTTGCTGTCTATGTAAAAAGGTCTTTTGACAGTTGTGTGATGGATTCATGCGCTTTCTGTGAGGAGATGGAGGGTGAGTTTGTTGGAGTTGTGATCCCTCAATTGTCATTGATTGTTGTGTCCATGTACTTATCCCCAAGTGGAAGTTCCAGAAGATTTATTGACCTGTTTGAACAGTGTCTGGGCTACCTGTCCACACTTGATCTAGCTATTCTGATAGGCACAGATCACACCATAAATCTCAACATACAGACTAGTAATACTCGTGATTTTCACGAATTTCCTAAAATTAAAAATAAAAATTAAAAATTCGAGAAAATGTGACTATCCAATTATTGTGAACTGTTGGCAACTGTTGATTCTATTCAATGATCCACTATGAAGAGATAGCAGACCTAGTGTGTCTCCAGCGTTATTGTCCTGTCACCAGCTGGCTCAAATCTTTGAATAGTAGACTTGAGATGCGCGGGAACACTAGCATCAGGTGATCAATTTTCATAATGGCAAGGAAAGTTGTGTGAGTGCGCCACACAAGATTTTTTTGTTTTTTACACTGGTTGGAGTAAATTTTTTAACTAAAGTACCCTCTGTCCAAAAATCAGCACTTAAGACAAGGTTATAGAACTTTTCAGAAATAGCAAGCTTGAAAGAAGAGTACGGTATTGTACCTTGATTTCAGTCAAATTCAGAGCTGGCTATACCAGACTGAGTCAAATATGTTTCAATATCCGAAAACCTCCAATCTGAAAAGCAATCAATAAGTAATGAACGAATAAAATTACAAACTAACTGGCATAATACGAACCTAATAAGAAATTGTAGAATATTATTTTTGGAATTACAGTCGATATTAAATGAATTTTAATTAGTTGAATGTACAAAACAAAACGAGTTTGTCATATCCAGCCAGCGTCCATTTCACAAGAGACATAACAGTTGGAGAAGCTTCAGGAATTGACCGAATTGACCAGCTCACGATACCTGACGGTAGCTTTTAGAACTACATAGTACACATTCATCCCGCTAGAGTGAAGACAACTGCAGTCCGCCTAATTTTCAAAAGTTGGTTTCATAGTTGATTTCTCATTGAATATGGTCTGAGCGCAAAAGGCACTCCGTGGTCATTTTTGGGTAACAGCCGTGGAAGATGTCTCGATTTCTTCATTAGGTCTAGCATAATGAGGATCGTGATAATGAAATCACAGGCAAACACCTCGAAAACGAGATGGCCGCCAAACTTTTTGGGGTTTTGCTCTATAAAATTTTCCTCTAAAACGCATATTTTGCATATTTTATTAGTTATAATCTCCAAAAGCTCAAAAAGTGTTTTATTGTTTTCAAACTTCTATTTATTGTAACTTTTTGTGCAAGGAATACAGACAAATTTTTAATCTATGGAATTTAAATCGTTTCCTCACCTTCAAAACTATATATCTTCATGCGCTGTATGTCAACAAATGTGTTCTTTAGCGTCCTCCAGAGACCTGCATGATTTCTGGTGCGTTTTTCCATACGCATGAGGTAACAAGCTAGAACTATAAGATCGATTTTTCATGACTACTATATACTTCAAGATAGAGACTTTTAATGGCCTGAAACTCTCCGTTTAATTAAAAATTTTGTTTTGAATGAAAAAGACTAAGAAATTGTCAAAAACCACAGATTTATTGATACTTAGAAAGACCGGTTTCGGTTATTACACCATTGTCAATCTCTGATAAACTCAGTGTAACCTCAGTGTAACCAACATTGTTTATTAGAGATTGACAATGGTGTAATAACTGAAACCGGTCTTTCTAAGTATCAATAAATCTGTGGTTTTTGACAATTTCTTAGTCTTTTTCATTCAATATGAATAATTACCACAATATCAACTTCTCAACTACACAAAAAAAGGAAAAATTTTGTTTCTTTTATATAACTCAGAAACCGATGGTTTTATAAAAACTTTACAAGAATAACTTTTTTAGTAAATTGAATTACCTATTGATTGGTACCATATTCGTTAAGATTGGACCAAACTTGTGATCCATTTGGACCATCGTTGAGGCTCCCGTAATTTGAAAGCCTCCGGAGTGGCAACTTGAAACTGAGCTACCGACCCTTGAAACTCTTCATGCTCTTTTTTCTCAACTTCTACATTTCTTGATTGATTTTTTTTCTGGTCCCATTTTTCTACTGTAACACTTCTGACACAATGGAGAAATGCTTCAATACTTGAGAGCCATGAACAAAAAACTGAACTTTATTTGTCTTGGATACAAGATCGTATTTTACATGTGTCAAACTAAATAAAGTGACAGCTTTGATTCAAATTATTTTTGTATAAATCTGCTGTAATATTAATATGGAAAAGTTGGTGAGAAACAATAATTAGAAATATCCTTATATTATAATGTCTATATTCTTATATTCTAATTGTTGCCATATGTAAGTCAACTCAGATTTTGAAAATTCGCTACCATTTACTACAATATTATAGTCTCTGCATCACGGATCTTTATGGCTAATGCTATTTCCCGCGAGAATAGGAGCACACTGTTGCCGTTTTTATGCTTATTCTATCAAAAAGGCCAACGATCTCTTTCTTTCATACTGTAAGCTAATTTTACAGGTTCTCTAAGAAATCTGGCAGCACTGTAACATAGAAAAAGTATAGCATGAATATTCCATGGTATAGGGCGTTTCTGTTCAAATTTCACTGTTAACTCAATAACAGTGCGGTCCACGTTATAATGGTAGTGGAAAAAGATAGAAGAACAACGTTGCCGATCCTCTGTCTTGTCAATGCCTTCTATAGACAGTAGCTGATACGGTAGCTGATCAGTGATCATTCTTGTTAAATAATCAATAAAATTATATGTTATTCTAGAATTTATATTTTTCAATAATTCCATAATTAAGATGAAATATGTTGGTTATCAATCATTAATTCTACATTGTTGAAAGACGATCTAGCAACAGAGCAAAGTGAGAAAGAGATAGGGCTATCCGTTTTGTTGAATGATAGACAAGGATAGCAATGCCACTATAAAACACTGCTAATCAAACACTGCCATTATAACGTGGACCTCACAAAGTAGACAGTTGTATTTGGTGAAGCTATGTGACGCTGGTAGTCTCTCATACTGTGCCGTTCTCAACTTCTCACAAACTCCAACAAAACAGTGATACTAGACAGTAGCATAGCCACCTCTAATACAAGGCCGCGGCCTACGATATTGCAACGTCGCAGTGTAGGCCCACAATCTAATACTTGATTGGTGAAAATGATCAGCTGGTATTACTAGAAATCTTTTCCACCAATCATGTATTAGATTCTATAGTGAGGTCCACGTTATAATGGCAGTGGTTAAAGATATGAGAATAGTGATGACGATTCTCTGCATTAATTAATTATATTCCTACACTGTCAAAAACATAATTGGCATCGTTGTGGACCTAGAAAAGGATAGTACAACCGGCTTTGTCAAATGATAGACAAGGATAGAAATTCCAAAGTTGAACAAATACAGTCATTATAACGTGGACCTGACTATAGGCCTACACTGCGACGTTGCAATATCGTAGGCCGCGGCCTTGTATTAGAGTTGGCTATGACAGTAGTCGTCAGTGATCAGCTTGAGTTGTAGGCAAAATCGGCTTAGAAATTGGAACGTGAACAATCTATACCAAGGGATATCTACTTATGCTATCTTTTCTCTATGACTGTTCTCCTCCATACGCGCTCAGATTCTTTCTTTGCGGATGCTAATCTTTCCATAAATTTTCAATTTATATTTATGTTTGTAAAATGTATTTCGAATGGAAATTCATTCGATTTGATTTGATTCTATACGAGCAATCCTTCACCCTAAGGTTAGCACAGACTATGAACATCATACGTTCTGTAATTTGAGTATTCTTGTCTAAATAGGCCTATTCATCTCTCTTCTGAACGGGTGCGAATTTCGTAAATATAATGACATATTCAAACTCATCTTTTCAAGTTCAATCAGCATGCTGAACCTACAAGATAAGGTGGGATCCGAACCTCCAAGTTGGGCTAATACAAGACAGCCACGAATAAACTTGACAAAATTTTCTGAAAAATAGGTTTAATATATTTTGCAATATTTCAGCAGCACAAGTATTCCACATATATTTTTCAATGAGCGATACAACGTTATCATAGAAAAGTTATACATCAAATTTGTACAATTAGGCATACTAGTTCTATATTATACAATAGTCACAATAAATTTTTATATCGTAGGTATAAATGAATGAAATTCTTCCAGTTAAAATTCCAACGGTATCACATATGTTCGACTATTAAGATAAACTTTTCAACAAAAAATAATAAAAATGTGTAGCCCTGAATAAATACATTGAACAAAAATAATAAATATAAAGAATACATGATATGATTGACATAATTATTCCATGAGTTGACTTGCATTTCTACTACTTGTGCGTGGGTTATTACGGGAGAGATGAGTTAAGGTGAACTCCGAGACACCGGAAGGATGCCACTGTGAGTTAGTGGTCCTGACCGACAAGCGGTCACCCATCCAAAGGGAGATTCAGGCGCTCGTCACTTCCTCATAACTTGTCTGTTGGGTTGATAATACAGTTTTCGATGTGTTAAACAATCATATCATTTTACAATATTCAAGTAATTATGATTTCTATGATCAATTTCATCTACATACTACAACAGCTTTCATACAAAAACGATAATTTTCTACTATACTTATAGAGAGTATGTTATGTTAACCTACGTATGTAAAACTATAGTTTTGTACAACATTACAAATTTAACGATGGTTCAACAGTTTAATAACTGTCAACGATATCATATATCATAATAAGTATGTTCTAGTTAGTAACAATATCATTTATTATAGAAGTATAACGTTCAGTTGTGCGGCTACCAATCACATTTAACCGCTGTAGAATGCTGTCATCTACTGTAAGCCACCAATGAATGAATTCAACAGCAATTTAATGAAATCATTCTACGGCGGTTAAACTCAATTGGGACTCCGAGTAACTGTTCTTTTCAGACGGAAATATTGTTTATTGAAATATTTATTTGTGATTAAATACCAAGCGTTTTGTCGTAGAGAGATTTGAATATTAAAAACGTTATCAATAGGGTTCAAGACAGTCACATTGACTTCCAATAAATTTATGCTCTGGACAGAACAACCATGGATTCTTGCACTGTTTCATTTAGAATATCATGGTTGATATTTTTATAAATTAAAATAAATTTATATTTTCATGAAATTAAAATTTACTGTTTCTTACTAGTATAATAATGACTTATGTTTATTTGTAATATGATCAATTCCCCACAGTTTTCTGATGGGTGGCATTCTTTATTATTGTTTAAACTGTAGTAATATATTCAACATCATTATTGATTTTATTTGTATTGAAAAATAAAATTCTTTCTTCCTCTGTCTCTCTTTCTTTATATTTTCTTATATTTCTCTCTCTCTCTCTCTCTCCCTGTACATTTTTCATTTCTAAATAAATGCTCAGTTGAATAAATCAAATTAACGTTTTGATAGAGTATTAGCTGAGTAGCATATTTTGAATATTCTTCCAAAGAATGGACATTGATGAGTTCAAAGCTCTGCCAATTTAAGTAGACACAAAACAATATAATCTTGAAGGAATTTTGAATTGCATTATTTTTTCTTATCGTGTACAGTTCAATTATTATTATTTCAGTTTATATTATGTATATTCATCTAAAACTGTATTGTAAGCTATTATTCATTGTAATCTGCATAGAGCACTCAATCAATCATTCTTTCATTCCCAGTCCGCCAATGTGAGAATACTTCAATAGCAGCCATTGTTACTCTTTTTCTGCTTAGCAGTATATAGGACCGTATTGAAGAGCTATGAACAAATACATTTTTCGACAGATACAGTGGAAATGAATATCTTCAAAATTTATTTTCAAGCTACTTTTTAAATGCCAAGTGGTACTTACACTTGACAAGCTTAGGGCGGAAATGATTCAGTGTAAAGCCTTATCAGCTTAGTCACACTCAGTGCCGGTTGCACAAAAGTCGGTTAAATTTTAACAGTGATTAATTTCACGAGAACCAATCACAGAAGCCGTCTTTACAAAAGGCCTTCTCAGATTGGTTCTCGTAAAATTAACCGGTTAAAATTCAACCGGCTTTTGTACAACCGGGCCTAAGTCATAGTAATTTTAGTAACAGATTTAAATATTCTCACATTATTTATTAATAACATGCTAATTTACTACAATTTTGATAGCCTCGTTATGAAAATACAGCTATAGGTCCATCTATACTGTTTAGTGAGATACACTTTAACTGTCAGAAACCCTTATCTATTCATTGATACTTTCCATTCAACCAAATCTGACAAATTAGAGTGAAATTCGGTTGATAGTAAACAGTATAATCTTTGCAAGCAATTTATAAGATGATTTTATATTATTAATGAATGGTTTCCTCCTATTTATACATCAATTATGATTCAATGTTATCTTGCTCTTGATTCAGATATAATTTAAAACTACTATAGTGAGGTCCACGCTATAATGGCGGTGGAGAAAGATAGGAGAAAAACGTTGCCGATCCTCTGTCTTGTCAATGCCTTCTATAGACGGTAGCTGATACAGGTTTATTGATGTAATATTAACTGTTCATTCTTGTTTAGAATAATCTATATTATCTTCTCAAGCAGGGAATCATATGTTTCAATAATTTCATAATTAAGATGAAGTATTTTGTTAGTTAAGAATGAACTCTATATTGTTAACAGACGATCTGGCAACAGAGCAAAGCGAGGAAGAGATAGTGCTATCCGCTTTGTTGTATGATAGACAAGGATAGCAATACTGCCATTATAACGTGGACCTCACTATAGTACTCCACTTCTTAGCTATTATTACACCGTAACAACAATGTTTGATAGTTCTCAAACCAACGATTCTCCACCAATTCTTCCTACAAAGGTAGCATCAGTCGAAAAAGCCATTCCAAGATTTTTCTATTTTCAATATTGATACAACAACAAGAACTGCACCTGTCAGTTATAACATGAATGTAGTGCCGTGTACCAACTTGTACCAACTCAAACCAAGAATCCTCGTCAACTGCTTCATACAAAGGTAGCATTGGCCGATAACGTCATATCACTCAGCGTCAACCCGTTAACCTTCTCCGTATAAAAAGGACCTTCCGAGCTGTTATTATTGACCTGATTCATGGCTTTGAAGGACAAAGTCCTCGTTCTCACTAGAGATCCTTCTGATCCTCCAATACGTCCAGTTCTCAGAGCGGCGCTGGACGATATTGTCATTCTAGTTAACGGCCGTTTAACGGTGTCGTTACGGTTTCCATAGTTGCTACTCAGATTCCGTCCGTCGAAACTGTATGTGTCGTAGCGGAGAGTTGTGAAACATGATTTGGAGGAAAGGATCGCTTTGAAGCCGGCGCGGAATTTTTTGTTGAAAAACGCGTACAGTACGGGGTTGATACAGGAGTTGGATGCACCCAGCCACTGTGCTAGGGGTAGTAGATTGTAAACCAAGGGTTCCTCCCAGGGCTGGAGGTCTCCCCCTAGTTTCAGCCGCGTGAAAATGACGTAGAGGGGCAACCAGGAGCAGGCAAATAGCACGATTACTATAAAAAGCATTTTGATGACCTTGACCTTGGAGCGGTGGATTATGAGCTCCTGGTACATTTGGACCTCGCCGGGCATTTTTCGGCAGCATACCCGGCGCCAAATACGGAAATAGCAGATGGAGATGAGTGCTAGAGGTAGGAGGTAGCACATTACTAGGTTGGCCAGGACAAAGTAGACGTTCTCGCTGTAGGGGGTAGGCCAAGTCTCCAGGCATGTCTGAAAACATACAATCACAGAAACATAAAGTCTCAGATCAGTCACAGAGTCATAGAATCATAGATTGGAGTCACAGATTAGTCACAGAATCATAGGCCCGGTTGCACAAAAGCTGATTAAATAATAACCGTGATTAATTTCACAAGAACCAATCAGAGGAGGCCTTTTTGATGAGATGGCTTCTCTGATTGGTTCTTGTGAAATTAATCACGGTTATCATTTAATCGGCTCTTGTGCAACCGGCACATAGAGTCACAGGATCATTGAGTCACAGAGTCATAGAGTCACAGATTGGAGTCACAAATTAACTCAAAGAGTCACAGATTGGAGTCACAGATTGGAGTCACAGAATCATAGAGTCACAGATTAGTCATAGCCTCAACTCACACTTATGCAACTCAGGTTGAGAAGAGACTCCTCGACTCTAGACGAGAGCATGTACATATATTCAAATGGTGACATTGCAGAGACTAGAATCGACTGGTCTGAGTGTCACCATTTGGAAACACATGCTCTCGACTAGAGTTGAGTCTTTTCTCGACCTGAGTCGCGTGAGTGTGAGTTGAGCCATAGAGTCACAGATTAGTAACCGAATTTCAAAATCGTACTATCTAATTCTCAATTATTATGACAATTTAAGGTTTTTCAATCATTGAAAAATATTTTTATACAACTGCGCGTAAAAAAAAGCTATTTATGTATTAAGAGCGTAATGCGCGACTTTATTGCTCGCGCAAAACAGTTACCACGCGACGCAAAGCGGAGCATGATAATTTTGCAAGAGCGATAAAGAAGCGTTAGCCGCAAATTACATACAAAATTTCTTCTACAACTGCCCAAACCTGTTAAATTACTCATATGGGCGGAGTTACAATTACTGACTTTTTAGGTTAAGATCTGACTTTTTGGCAAGCTGCTTACAATCAGCTGATTAGGAAGCATAAAGAAACTCTTCTGTGTATGTAAATTCTTTTTTCTACAACTGCCCATAAAGAAAGAATTTACACACTCAATTTTTCTCGTAAAACAGCATATTTCTGAGAAGAATCTACTTTTTCGCTCGCTAACCATCCGTGCATGCGCAGTAGATTTTCTTTATGCTCGCAAATCATTCGTGCATGCACAGAAGAGTTTCTTTACGCTCGCTAATCAGCTGATGGTAAGCAGCTCGCCAAAATCTGGTTTGAAATCTGTACTGAGAAAAAAGAAGAGAAGAAAATAGAGGAAGATGAAGAAGAAGAAGATGGAGAAAAGAAGAGGAGAAGAAGAAGAAGAAGGAGAGGAAGAATGAGAAGGAGAAATAGAAGAGTTCAAACTCTGCTTAAATTCTATATAAATTCTGAATTATGATCGAATTTGGAATACCTGCATACTGCTTCCATCGCCCATAGGCCTAAGTTGAAAGAAAAGCGCCCATGGGAGAGTTATGGTGAGAGAGAAAAGCCAGATCAGCAGAATTACAAGCTTGCAGACACGTGACGTCATCTGCCAGCGCATCGGATAGCAGATGGCCAGCCATCGTTCAAACGAAATTGCGACCAAAGTGTTGATCGAGGCATTCACCGAGACACCCTGCATATAGGGGATCGTCTTGCACACCAGCCAGCCCATAGTCCAAGCTATAAAAATGAAAAAAGTTTCATTGATAAAATTATTTCATTCAATTATATAGTGGCAGTGGCACGTATATTATATAGTGGCAAGTTATAATGGCAGTGTTTGATTAGCAATGG
>NW_024092914.1:0-14082 GCF_014356525.2 Nilaparvata lugens | reverse complement strand
GAGGCCATTGTAGCAGGGTCCATCTCCCCTACCCAGCATGGGTGTGTTCAAAATGGCGTCCCCCCTTCCCCCAACCCCAACCAATATAACATGAGTGTAGTAGATTAGTTTGTGGTGACTTCAATTACTTAGGCTAGGCTAAATGAAACGTTTTGTTACACATTTAAATTTATATGTACCAGCATATAACCCTGGAATGTGTCTGCCTAGAATATAATAATCATCTTATTTCCAGCAATGATAAATTCAAGAGGCTTTTCTCTTATTATTATTAAGTTATGCCTTGAATAATACAGTATTCAGTGTTGTGTTATAAGGTTATGTTATGCGTGGCCTATAATAGTCTTTCGAAAAGATTATCATTTAATATATAAGTATTTAGACCTATAATAAATTTATTCTTTCATTTTATGGTACCTACAACAATAAAAACAAAATCACTTGACTTACCTATATTTCCTGGATAAAATCACAAAAATTACAGTCTACGAAACTCATTCCAGAAACCGTTGGTCCTTTGCAAAATTCATTGTGTTTGTGCATCGTGTCATGATCATTCCATTGATAGACCCAAAGTGTTGATATAATATTATCAATACATCCATAAATAATAATTATCGACTATTGATAATTACATATTCTCAAACGTCATCTACATCTTTGTTTGGAAATGCATTATTCAAATTACATAGTTTAAATGAGTAAAAGTAGAATACAATCCTGATTTCTACATTTTTGAATGCAATAAAATCAGTTTTCCCCGGGAAAAAAAGTTAGAATTAATTTGATATATAGATTCTTAAGACTCTGATATTTCCATTTCACAGTATCAATACTATTGATAATATATCGATATTTTCATTTGATACCATAGTAATGGTGGCAATTTCAAAATTATTATTGACAATGTTACTGTTATTAAAACATTTGATATTAATTTCAGGTGGAGATTATTGATTTTTTATGGGGGGACATTTGTGCTTAACACTGAAATAATGTTGGGAACGATAAAATAGTAGGTTGTTATTATTTGAATTGAAACCCCAAAAATCATTTCAAAGTCTGTGTAGTTCCGGATACTGCATGATTTTCCTCATAAACTGTGATCTAATTTGCCAATTTTGAATGGAATCATTTAAAATTCTAGGACAAGGTTGATAATATGAACAGAAACATTCATGAATTTTTTCAGAATTTTTAATGATGAACCAAATTTTTTTTTCAAATTTTGATGAATCAGTCATCAAAAATAGATTGTTCCAGGAAAATTGAAAATCTGCCAAAAATATTCAAAGTTTTTAACTGCATTTAAAATTACCTCAAAAGGTCTACTATATATTGTTAACGGTGCCCTGTAGACGAATTTTGCAAGAGGCAAAAAGTGCTGGAAATTCTTTTCTATACCAGAATTGATTAACAGAAAGCTTAATGTGAGACTTTTTTGGAAAATTCAAAAAAATTTCCAATCAAAAATTTAATTGACATGAAATTTTTTTATCTCGATAACGGTGTGTTGTAAACGATTTCGCAACAGATAGAAAGGGGTTGAAATTTGATTTTTCATCCGAACTGTTGGTCAGAAAGCCTAAATTGAGAGTTGAAAAAATGTTTGATTTTCACTTTTAACATTTTCACTTTTTATTCATGTAAAGAAACGTGATTTTCACATTGTGTGTTAACATGGGTAATATCATCCTGAGGGCTCAGAAACCTGTCCTTTTTGATATCAATGAAGATTTTATATAATCAATAGAAGCTCATTGACTGTATTTACCATGATTTCTATTTGTTTGTATTTACTTCTAATGATACCCAGCATTTACTTTTATTGATATCACTAAAAGTACAGTGATAACAATAGATTTTCGTTGACTGTATTTACCATTATTTCTATTGATATCTATGAGCACCTACTGATATCATGACTGTATTTACAGTGATGTGTATTGATATCCATGAACTCCTATTGATATCACTAAACTTGTAGTGATATCAATATAAGTTCATTGACTGTATTTACCGTGATTTCTATTGGTATCCATGGATTTCTATTGATATCCATGAGCTTCTATTGATATCACTAAACTTGCAGTGATATCAATATAAGTTCATTGACTGTATTTACCGTGATTTCTATTGGTATCCATGAACTTCTATTGATATCACTAAACTTGTAGTGATATCAATATAAGTTCATTGACTGTATTTACCGTGATTTCTATTGGTATCCATGGATTTCTATTGATATCCATGAGCACATATTGATATCCATGAGCATATATTGATATCAATAGAGTTTTTCTATCGATTTCTATGGATCTCTTCCACTAGGGTGAGCCTACGTCAAACTCCAACCTCTCGGCTGGCAAACGCCGGCTTGCCATAAGAATTACATACAAAACACCACGTCAAATATCACTTCCTCACATAAAAACCGCTGTATTGATAAAAAATATGAATATGCTATTCAATTCAGAAAGAAACAAGCTCCACATCAATGTGTATTTTGAAAACATTAATTCATTTCGAAAAGTGTAGAAAGTCCTTGAATCTATCACTATATTCAATCGGTAAAACCTATTCATATTTGTGAAAAGGCTGGTAACTTATTTGTTTTGGACTTATTTTAAACAATAATATGACAGAATGAAGCGAACTTATTAATTTTATGCTGATCATCCAATAATATTTAAAAATGATAGTTTCTTATTTGACAATCGTTTGTGAAAATTGATAGTTATATCATCGCCGGAATGCTAGTTGCAAGCATTTGTATTAATGATATTTGTTTAAGACTTTATTAATTGACATATACCTAGAACAAATTTAGCGAAATCATGGAACTGTTCACCATGGTTACAAGTTATTTTTAGAACGTTGAACTGTCTGGTTACTAATAATTATTTCAGTTGTCTACTGGAAAGCATAGTGCCAACACGTTGCTCTTGTACTGTGTTTTTGTTTCTGCTCAGTGCAGTATTATTATTATTATTTACGATTATTAGTATATTTTATTGATTATTTTCATGGGACACAAATTTACAAAGGAAATACCATATATTATTCACGGTAGTATGATATTTTTTATTTCATTTTGTCCATGGGATACTTATGAATGCAAAAAACACTTGTGTAAAGCAAGAATAGATCCTAATTATAATTTAAATAGTTCAACAAATTATAACTTCAAATAATATAACATTAATTATTCATGAAATTATTCAACTACCTTACAGTACAGTAGTGTAATGCACTTTATTTTTTGATAAAATAACAGCATTAAAGTCATTAAAAGTCATGATTATCTATTTTTTTATCATAATTAGGATAAATAAAAATCTTTATAATGGTTAAATGATGTTCATATATTCTTAGGGCTTATCTAGACTGTTTATTTTTGTGATAAAGCTAGGCAACCGTTGATGGGTTCGCATTGCTATGTTTCAGGAGTTGTTGATAAAATAACTTTAATATCCTGAAATTCCTAAAGAAGCTGTTAGTTCTTTCCACAGACTTCATAAGGATAAAATTTCTAAATGAGAATAGAATCTGTTCAAGAGAAAGAACTAGAACGATGCAGAAAAAAACTAATAGAAAGTACAAAAACGTATTTGAAATGGTATTATCAAATCAAATTGTGTGTTCAAACGATTTGTTTTAGACTCGCCGGTAACATTTATAGGATTTTTACTGAAAATAAGTTTGATATGGTTTCAAAGGGGATAAAATGCTGAACATTTTGATGTCAATCACTTCTATATAAAGTTGATGGTTGATTTGCTATAAGGGCTCAAAGTTTGGCATTTTTACATTTGAATGCATGCTAAGCCGGGGTGAGAGGTCGCAGCATGACGTCACACCATAGCAGGCTGCGTTCTCCACGCGTCTTATGTGATCAAGGCAACCTACTATTATACTATTCTTGAGTGTAAACCACCTGAATCAACCCATTTTTTTTTTCAATTATAAGGAAATAGCAGTATCATCAAAGGCCAATGACATACATAAATACGTACACAAAATTCATCATTAGTAAATTATTATTATTGATCATGTTTTCAAAGTATAAAAATAAAAATCCAAGAAAATATTTGACTTACAGATAGAAAATTGAATTGTCCAATATGTTGTGAAATGAAAATAGTCCATTCAATAAACTTATTTGTGAATAAAACAATCATGTCAAAAAGGCTTTCTTTTATGAAAGTATGGAATAATCATAAATTAGTAGTCCCAATACATGTGGAGAAATTGCAAATCAGTTACTTGAATCAAAGAAGAACTCATCGTTTCGTACACTTCACCACTTGCTCCCAATACTCTTTTCAAATTTCTTCTACATGTTTGCCTTTTTGCAACCAATGTCCAATCACTGCTACCCAAAGACGGAACCTCCTTCAAACACAGTTTTTCAACAACCTTTGAAATTCAACGATACATACATATGTATGTACATATACAGAGTGAGTCATATGTATGGGAACCCTTCAATAATTTGGAGACTGTTGTAGATATAATTCTGTAGCTTTCAGGATAAGTTATTGATAGAATACTCTACCTTTTAATGTACAACTGAGTTCCAACCCCACATAGGGGGTTTACTTGGGGGTTGTAACTGGGATATTTAAAATGTAAACACCCATTGTGTGGTTAATCATTTTAAAGGTCTTTTTAAAACAAGAAAGATGACATCAATAATAATGTTCTATGATACTTGTATCCAAAATGGCGGCTGATTGAAGTTTTAGTTTTTGAAGAAATGAGAGGGGTTGTAACTCAAATATTTGAAATGTAAACACCCATTGTGTGGTACATAATTTTAAAGGCCTTTTTAAAACAAGAATGACGACATCAATAAAAATGTTCTATGATACTTTTATCAAAAATGGCGGCTGATAAGTAATAAAACTTAAAACAACACTTTCTTGATGAATAACGGAACACATTGAAAAACTGATTATTTATTTAGTAATCTGTTTGGTACTTTTTACATTTCATTTCAAAAGATGCTCCCGAAATGCTCCCCTTATTCTCTCGTTTGACAGTGAGCCAAACTGTCATAAATGTAAATGAGATGTCCTTATGAAGGTCTAAGTCAACCACTTTTGAGGGGTTGAAATTCATTTATGTATGTCAAAAGGTAGAGTATTCGACCAATAACTTATCCTGAAAGTTACAGTATGTATATCAGTCTCCAAATTATAAATGTTTTTAAGCTACATAATCAGCATTCTGAGAATTGATTACCGAGAAATTTTATATTTTACTCATAATAACCTATTAAGTTATCCCACTAAACTGTATATTTCATATTTTACAGGACCAAGAGCAGAGAGACTACGCTCATGAAGCTCAAATCGAGGACGATAGCAGTTCAAAGTAAAAATATATTATTAGTTATAAATTGAAAGTTCAATTTTTGTAATATTTAATAAAAATCATTGCATTTTATTGAAAATAATGTTTTCTTATTTACATTTTTTGCTCATATAGATATACCTACTCTGAAGTTAAGCTTTAAAGAAAATAAACTATTATAGATATTAATATATAATATTTAATATTTTAATAGATATTCAAAGTGATAATTGATTTGTTACTCAGATGTTTATGAACTGTATTCCATTTGAGGTGTTGCAAGCAGAGGGCTGATTGAACTAGAGCAGATTTGATTCAATCAATTTATCAAATGGCGAGTGACTCATACACTGCTCCCTCTCAGGACAGTCTGCAAGCTGTTAATGGTTAGCAGAGGTCGATCTCGACTCAATCAATACAGCTACAGAGACAGTTTATAGACTGCCCTGACAGGAGAGAATGAATAAGTAATTTGCCATTCACAGGAGAATTTTAAGGAATATTTCAATTTGAATAATATTAAAAATATAAAATATATATTAATGATCTGATTGAAGGCCAGTGCAATCCAATATCAATGCTTAATCATAATTCAAATTTCATCCAGAATTTGAAATAAATCTAATTCTTATTATTCATGATTCAATTATTCTTCCAAACTAATGCTCCAATTTTACTATTGCCTTAATAATCTATTTCTATACTCAGTGGACATCCATACATTCTATATATAGATGAAATATATATAATCTATATATTATAGATTTCATCTATATATAGAATGTATGGATGTCCACTGAGTATAGAAATAGAGTATTAAGGTAATAGTAAGATTGGAGTATTAGTTTTGAAGAATAATTGAATCATGAATAATAAGAATTACAGATTTATTTCAAACTCTGGATGAAATTTGAATTATGATTAAGCATTGATATTGGATTGCACTGGCCTTGAATCAGATTCATGATTTGAAGCTGAAAGAAGCTTACTTCAAGAGGGCAGTATGCCTTGAATCAGGATTGATTCACTCTAAACATCCAGCTTGAATCAGACTCTGATTGATCTAGAATCACAATATAATCGAGCTTGCATTTCGTGAAAGGTGTGCCAGGTGGCCTTGAATGGGGGGATTGCATCCAGCATGCGTTTCAAGCCTGAGTCAAGACTGCATCTCAATCCTGATTCGACCGTGCATCTCCGGCCTGAATCGAGCTCGCAACGCGACCTTGATTTTAGCTCGCAGCACCAGCCTGATTAGAGCCTGCATTTCGAGCTCGAAACTGGCTTGAACGATGTATAAATGGACTCTTGAATTTAACTCATTTCGAGCAAAACGCATGCGAATGAAATCTTGAATCAAGCCCTCACGTTTGACAAAACGATCTTGTTTTGATTTCGATTCAAGTTGATTTTGCTGATTGGGATACCATTGGAGTGATTCTTTTACTCTGCTGCTTCTAGTATGTTCACTACCTTTGTTTGAATTTAGACCATGTACATGAAAAACTATGTCCACCTGTATCACTCCATCATCAATGAGAATTTTCATAACTCTTCTCATCACAAGGTTTCCATAATCTTGCAGCATATTGAAAGTCTTGAAAAGTGAAGTACGAGTTGAATTCAGGAGAGCCATGTAATCATTATATAATCATGTAATATGTAATCATTGGAGAATGACAGAACTCTGTTTCTTTTTATAGGTGAGAATACACTTTTACAATTTTCCACAACTATGTTCAGATAAAAATCGTTGGAGACCGAATAACTATTTCTTTCTACATTCAAAAGAGAACCACACACTTCTTCACTTGTTTCCAGACCATTGATAACATTATGAAGATTCTGTTGTCCATCAGAGTCTTGAAGAAAAATGTAATGTTCTCGTGAGAAGATAATGCTTCTGGAAATCATTCTCATCTCTCATTATTCTTGTTTTACTTCCTTCGATGACTTTCTTCACAATCTCCAGTGATAATCCATAATGATATCAATATACTTGAAAAAAATATCTTTGATGGAAGATTTATTTATATAGTAGCAGCCATTTTAGGTAAGCCTTTGAAGAACTAGCTATTCCAATCACTCACCTATGAATTCTAGATGATCGAATGAGGGTTTGCTCCAAAGCATGATCGGTTGTCACATTATGAAATTTTCAAGGTTTCCTTTTGACAGAGAGTCAATGTATTGGACAGTATAGAGTTAATGTTTCCTCATTGGAAATGATTTTCTACTTTTGTGGGTATTTTTCATATTCTCTAGATATAACACAGACTCCATAGCATGGTTTGTGTGATTGAATTAAAAAAGTATGGGATCTTTTCTCGTACAGTTTCTATGTGCAATACCAGAGTCCTCCCCTATGAGCACGAATACAATTTAAGATAATTTAAACTATGTTACTATGTTAGATTTCGCACTATGCATTGTGTTCTTGTCCCAACTTGTCGCGTTAGTGCGCAAGTCACTTTGTCATCGGTCCACTTTCACTGTGTTTTCTGCAGTTCACGGATTACATAAGTTTTTTGTCATGCTACATTTGTACATTAATTTTATTGTACATTTTGGTATTATTTAATATTATTTTGGAGTACTTCCTACCGTGTCTAGACGTTTTTTACGCATATCTTTTTCATCGACGTGGCTATACGTAGTTTCTTACAACGCAATTCGTGCATGCACTTTCCTGTTTCCTTCTTCACACAGCAATGGCGTAACAGTTCACATCAGCTTTTTCCGTTCTTCAATTTTTGTCGCTTTCAATTCAAAATTTTCAATTCTCAAGTTTTAAATTCATGTTTATTCAACGTAGAATGTTTCTTCCAGTGCTTCGATAAAGTTTCAGTATTTTCGGTTTGTTAGTTTGTGAAATATCTTCAATCTCAGTATTTGGTATGTCAGAGCACGTTTCATTCATCACGATTATTTCGAATTTTTATCTTCAATCCAAATTTATTCACTTCTCAGTGTGAGAACTCAAATCATTTTTATATTACTGATTATGAAAATCAAGTTTCCAGAACATTCAACATTCAGCAACAAGTTATATGATTGAACTGAACATTCATTTGCAGTAGGCATTTTGTGGTAGGGCTTGAGGCCCAATTTCGCATTCATTCGTTTCATTGAAGTAATTCTGGTCTCGCGGGACATTATTACTGGTGTGTTGCTTGCATTCCAAGATCACACTCTCATCATTTCACGGTGCAGTCAGATGTTCTGCTCTGTATCCGTTTTTGTTAGGTTAGTCAGCTAGCTACCTAATCATTCATTGCTAGATCGAAGTATTAGCAATTTTCATGTCTACCCCGTAGATGGTGTATCAGTTTCAATCAGTTCTTTTAGTGATCTACGAACATTTGTTACATTTCATTCACCATGCCAAGCATTTGGATGGTTGTCTATTCAGACATTCACTTAGTATCAGTGTTGTGATTTTTTGGCCATAGCCAACTCAATTAGCTTTGCATTTCATTCACCGTGCCTAACTTTTGGACGGTTCATTCAATTCAAATTCAGTGAATCTTCAGCTACGTTACTTTCAAGTTATGTGTTGCATATCTCAACTGTGTCACACCGTCATTGTGTCAGTCTTGCCCGTATTGCACTGACAATAGTTAACCTGACATTACCCACTCATCGCTGTGTCGCCGCCGTTCCTGTGTCGTCACCACTGAGCCATTGCTGTTGGCTATCCTGATTCGTCACCATTCCAGTCTGGAGTCTGTCGCTCGGATTGATTCTTGTCCTGCTGCGGGTCATCCAAGTCGCCGCTCTTCATGGCTCGCCGTCCAGTCCAGCTCCGGTAGCTCGCTCTGGTCCGCTCCATTTCGTGGGTCCATCCAGGTCTCCACCATCGTCGGTATCATCGAGGGGGTCTCGATGTACTGCCCATCCAATTCAAGATTGGATCTCATGCTCTTCATGCATTTGATAAGTATTCTGTATCAATTTTGAATCATTATCAGCATTTTTCATTATTTGTTCAATTGCCTTGTTTGTTAATTATATTTGACCTTTTCAGGGTTTACTTGGAATTATTTATTCTAAAGTCGCGATTCCCATTTGTAGACACAACTTTTTACCAATATTTTTGGAAGTATTGCAAGTATTTGTACTTTACATTTTCATATTGACTTATTTAAATATCGATCAATTTCCAATTAACTATTTATATTAATTGTTCTTTATTGTCAAACTACATTTACCTTTTGTATTTTTTGTGATTACTCATTGACCTGACTTTTCTCTATTACTTATTGTCATTTGAAGGTTTATTTTCTCTTTGAATTTATGCACTAGCTCATTACGGAGCATTACATATAGTAGGTTTATACTTATTCATTAGTCACAAATTGTTTTTTAATTTGAATGACGAACGATCTCAATGCTAAAATTATAACATTCAAGTCCCAGAATTTATTACTGTAGGCACTTTATTCATAAATGTATGTTTGCTATATATAATATATAAGTTTTTCAGTTATACATTTTCAGTATTTCAGTACATGCATCATGGTTTGTAATGTATCAATCAATTTCACTAGGAATTTGGTCTAGTACCTAAATTAAATTTTCCTGTTAGCAATTCAACATTTATCAACTGACAATCTCAATTTTTTACTATGTATTTTTTATTGTTTTGTACTCATGATTATTGAGTCAATTCATCATATTTCAACTGATTGTCTCAATTTTTTATTATGTCATTTTTATTGTTTTGTACTCCTGACTATTGAGTCAATTATTCATATCTCATCAGTCAACTGCCCTGTGTGGCATTTCCTAAATCTAAGACAATATGTCACGTTTCTCAAAGTATACAATAAATCTATTGAACTGTTTTACTTAAACCTTACTTTTATTTGGCGTCTTTCCCAGCTACTAGTTTTATTATAAATTATCATTCATTTTTTAGCATGTGGATTTGTGCAGTAGTACAATAAATATACAATTCATACATCTTAACATTTTTATCTACAAAAGCATTTCTTACAGTCCACTATTATTTCATTCAGTGGCACAGATCACACATGCTAAAATGGTCCTCCTTCGGCCAGATCAAGGCCAGTGACCTGGGACAACTCATTATCTAATGACCCCTGGTCAACTCAAACTTTTTTAAATTTGTAAAAAAAAAAAAAAAAATCATCCTGATCTTTAACATTGACGCCTTAGTTTAGGGTCCAATTTTTGACATTAACTATTGTATTAGCATTGTTTGTATTAATAGATTCTCATTCATTTTCTAGGTTAACTGGACCCCAGACAAGCACGCTGCGCTCGTGTTGGTACCAGTCTCTCAAGACCTGAATCATTGTAAGCTGCCACACTGCATCCTGTGCACAAGTTGCTCGAGCGCCACCATTATCACTTGCTTGGTGTCACATCACTCAGTTCATTTGGCTCTCCACACAAGCCTTGGTGACACATCTTCTTGCAAACGTTTGCGCTTTAAACATGGTCACACGCACAACTACAGTTGGCAGCATTTTAGGGTCGCAAGTATTCTATTTTTAAGTTGTAGTAATCTTTGTAATCATGGCTACTGAAGTTCTTCCAACTGATATCTCGGCGCTAATAGCAAAGAGAAAAAATCTGTTTGATCACCTACAGTGGCTCATTGATCAGTTTAATTTTGAAACGCCTAGAAATCAGCTAGAATATCATGAATTAATCACTGTCAAAGAGGAAATTGATACCCTTCGACACGCCTATGTTAATATCAAGGATAGCTTAGACGAAGGGGATCCCAATGGAGACAAAACTATTCATTATGAAATTTCAAAAAATTTTATTAACATTACTTCTAGAATCAAGGCCAATCTGGCAGCCTTTGAAGAGGCCAATAGGGTTCTCGTTGAACCTGCATTAGTGCATGCCCCCACTCCACGACCTATTCAATTTTCACAAGGTTTCAAATTACCAGAAATACCATTACCTCGTTTTAATGGTGATTTTGAAAATTGGTTGAATTTTCGTTCTGCATTTACTAGTATTATAGTTGATAATGATTCAGTTGATAACAGTGCAAAGTTTCAATATCTCAAACAGGTATTATCCGGCGAAGCGTTGAATAGAATCGCCAATGCACCACCAGGTGATTTCATTTTAGCTTGGAATTTGTTGAAAACCAGGTACGACAATCCAATACTTATTGCTGATCGACATGTTTCGGCAATCTTGAACCCACCGCAACTCAATTCAAAATCAGCACAATCTTGGCGCAGTCTTATTGACCATCAAAAAACAAACATTTTTGCTTTAGAAGCACTTGATTTAGGTATAGATGTTAAAGACCTTCTGTTCATGTATGTCACTGTGTCTCGTTTTGATATTGCTACCCTACGTGATTGGGAGCGATACAACTCTACTATGGATGATGTTTCTATTGACAATCTCTGGAACTTTATGGAGTCCCAACATAAAGTGTCACAAGCTGTGTCACTTAATTTGAATCACTCAGCTCAGGTCAATCCTAGGGCTAACCAGCAGCAGCCCAGCAGATCGGCAGCTCTTTCTTTCAACTCTAACAATCGTAGTATTGGAACATCCAATTCATCATTCAACAACAGTCGCAGTACTGCTACACCCAATTCGGTATTTCAACGTCCCAATGCTTGCTTGTATTGTAACAACTCAGCACATTCTGTCTTCACTTGTTCTCAGCTGTCAAATCTACAGCCACAAGCTCGTGTTGACGCAGTACGCAAAAAGCACTTGTGCTTCAATTGTCTCCGCCCATTTTCAACAGGACACCAATGCTTTGGTGCATGTAAGCAGTGTGGCAAGGCACATCATTCCATTTTGCACGGTGCATCATTTCAATTTACGTCATCTTGCTCTAAGGCTACAGCAAATGCCAACAGTGTTCAATTAAGGAATACTACAATTTCCTCCAACAGCAGTCGTTCAGCACATCTTCACAGCTGCAGTTGTGGTTCACAGCCGGCAGTCAACCTCCGCACGTCGCCGCTCGCTTCATCATCAGTTGTCGCATCTACTTCTGAACAGTCATTGAATTCAACTGTAGAGTCATCTGCTAGGTCGCCGATTCCAGCCGCTGGTCAAGTAGTTAGTAACTCCAGTCACACATATGATGGCAACAAAAATTCAACAGTATCCATCATGCCTACTGCAGAGGTAGTAGTCTATAATAAGGTTGGTCAACCTATTTTGTGTCGCACGTTGTTGGACACAGGTAGTGACACTGTTCATTTCCAAACATCTTGCTTCACGGTTGTCTTTAGTTTCAACTTGTCATAACAATACTATACATACAGTTTCTGGCATCAATACAGCACAGATGTATTCCACATCTGTGGAAGTGTTTCTTCTGATCGCACATGGTCTAGAAAGGTCTCTTGCATTATTGCCGACAAATTACACCCAGTCTTCCACCAGTAGGAATTGATATTTCAAAACTTAGTTTGCCACTCACATTCAGCTTGCTGATCCTGCTTTTCACCTTTCTCAGGGAATCGATCTCTTTTGAGCGTTTCAGTCTATGCTTCCATATTGACATTCGGTCAAATTCAAATTTCATCTGACTGCATTTTGCAAGGCACCAAACTAGGTTGGGTGGTTTGGGGTGCTGTCTTGTCCACGCACTCATCTCAGATAGAACCTTCTGTTCATTCCAACTTCATTTCTACTTGTGAGATTTCAATCAGATGGAAAAATTTTGGAAGCTTGAAGAAGTTCTTCCTAAGGACAATCTAACAGCTGAGCACCGAAAGATTGAACAGCATTATCTTGCCAATGTCGAGCGTGCCTCAGACGGCCGATTTCTGTGGCTCTTCCCAAAAAGAGTCATTTCACACTCTAGGTCAATCTCGTTTCCAAGCTCTTAACCGTTTCCATTCACTGGAAAAAAGATTGGCTGCTAATCCTGAATTGAAGGAGCAGTATACGGCATTCATGGATGAGTATCAATCATTGGGACACATGTCTCCAGTTCCACCTCGCAACCATTTGACAAATGTTTCCACATTCCGCATCACCCAGTCTTCAAGCCTGATTCTACAACTACAAAGTTCGAGTAGTATTTGATGCGTCGGCAAAATCTAATACCGGCGTTCTCTAAACGAAGTACTGCATATAGGTTATACAGTTCAACCTGAACTTTTTGACTTGTTTTGCGATTTCGTACGCATCGAATAGCATTTATTTCAGATGTGACTAAAATGTATCGTCAGTTTTGCTGCATCCTGATGATCGTAACTTCCAACGTATTTTTTGGCGAGCAGACATCAACCACCTATTCAGGAATTCGTTCTGAAACTGTCAGCTATGGAACTGCACCTGCTGCCTTTTAGCAACATGTACACTCAATCATCTTGCTGATATAGACTGTCAACCAGATTCACCAGTTCCATCACTATCAAAAATGGCTTTTATGTTGATGATCTTATTTCAGGGTGTTCATCTCTTGAAGAGCTATTCCTCTGGTTCAACAGCTGATTGCTACAGCAGGTGGGTGGTTTTGAGCTTAGAAAGTGGCTTTCTAATTCTAGTGAATTATCATCTACTATTCCATCACATTGATTGAGACAGTTTCGTCAAAACCTCTATCTGATTCTAATGATAGGTTGTCAAGGCTCTAGGCTCATTTGAATGCACTTCGGATGTTCTCCTCATTTCATCTAGTGTTTCAGAAGTTTTACCAAAAAATCATTCACAAAAAGGGAATTTCTCTCTTGCATATCCAGCATTTTTGAT
>NW_024092913.1:0-15017 GCF_014356525.2 Nilaparvata lugens | reverse complement strand
TCTACATATAAAGATTAACAAAAAAATAATAGATGATTACTGTCAGCAGTTTCAATATTTTTTTCATTGAATAATTTTCCATAATGGTATTAAAAGAAGGAAAAATACACAGAGAAATATTATATTTTGATTTATGAGTTTCTATTGACAATGTGAATCATCTATTTGCTGTAGATATAAGATTTACATAGCTCATTCAACTCAAGTTTATCTCATTTTACGCTCATTATTCTGATAATCCATGTTAAAATAATGGAGATTGAGAATCCTATTTTATTAAAAGAAATATTATTGCTTCAATAAATAATCATTGATCAATATGCTAGCCTATCTAAGAATATACTTGTTCTTACGAAAATACTCAAGCGAACTTTGTGAAACAACTCGAGCTTTGGGAGAAACTGAAAAATTAACAAAAAACGGGCAGATAAACTCTCTGTTGATTCATATGTCTGTTGTTAGTTGAGAATGAGAATGATTCGCTATCGTGAGAAATTTGTAGAATCGAGAGCAGTTTTGAAATGGTGCTGCAAGAGTGGCACAAATGTGAAGAGGCAAAAAACAGAGAAGGGAGCCCAGATAGATTGTAAACATTCAATAAAGAGAACAGAGAGCTTCGATGACATGGTTTCGACATTGGAATGATGGATGGGAAACAACCTGTTTGTGGTGGAGTTAACAATAGTCATGGAGGAAACTAACAAAAGAAAGTTTCATCGTGAGATTTCTATAGGCACTATAAAATAAGCCCTAGTGCCAATAATAACAATTTTTGTCGAACGATGGCTGATACGAGACAAATTCAAAAAAGAAAGCTGAAAAAATAAAGTAATAGTTATAGAAGTAAACGCACATACAGTGATGAAATCCCAAATTCATTACTCATTCATGACCTTCAGGAAACATATATCTTTCAGCAGGGGTCCCAGCCCCCCCAAGGGCAATGGCGCAAGCCCCCCCCCCAATCCAAGTGTAATGCCCCCCCAAAGTATCCCAATTCCCAACCCTTTAGTTTTTTGCATTAGTCAGTGTATGACAATAAAATTCACATCTTACATTCTAATCTTCCAAGGGTATTATTACCTTTGTTCTTGTGAGGAATTCTTTCTGTTTTCATATATTGTAAAAATATTACCATCGTTTCTTATCTCTTTAAAATAGAATAAAGAATCTTTTTGATATTATTTTTGAGACTAGCAGGCACCCGTTCTTGTTCGGGAATAAAAAGTACTACATACATCAGGAAAAACTACATGACAAAAATTTAATAGGATATTAAAAGATAAGTAAGGGAGGCTTTGCTTTTAAATGTAAGGTTACTTATAAAAAGTTGAATAATAATATAATCGATATTCTTTTATTGCAAAAGAATATTGCATAGCAATTTTGTGAACATTCATACAATTTTGGAACGATTTTATTCATACAATATATGATGTCGGAAAATTTAGGTATTCTAAATCCTATACTATTAAACGAGAAATTTCTGTTTAGATGTTTTGATGTTTAGATGTTTATATTATTGTATTTCACCGGATCTCGAAAACGGCTCTAACGATTCTCACGAAATTCAGAACAATAGTATGTTTATAATATAAAAATTCGATGCACTAGTTCTCATCCCTGGGGAAACTCGCTGAAGGACATTAAAAGAATTATTCATCCTTGGAAAAACAGCTGATAATTTCGTCGTCTGTTGATGATAGAAGTGAGTGAGCGAGTGCATGTGTGTGGGATTCAGACAAAATTATGACTCAGCTGTTGAACTTTTGTACTAATTCAATCAGGTACTTAGTGGCAGTTTTACAAAAGCTGGTAAATTTTAATCCTGATTAATTCCAGTAGAACCAATCAGATAAGCTATCTTTTTGAGATGGTCTTCTGTGATTTGGTTCTCGTGAAATTAATCAGAATTAATTTAACATGCTTTTGTGAGAGAAATTTTTGCATTCCTCTGCGATTAATCTCAATCCACTGTGATTAGATAGAACCTTTCTATATGAACTATGAATATTTATTATAATTTCTTCTTCTTAATATTTTTTATGCTTTTGTAGGTACCCCAGAGCGGAGCTCGGTGCCCCGATATTATCATAAATTGGAACAGGTTGTCACTGATGTTGTGTTGTTGGTAGTATTTACTTTTTAACATTACAGGAGTAAATAATAACACAAGTCGAACAAAATGTATCTTCAAATGGTTGGTTTTTGGAATAAGATATCATCTGAACAAGTACATTTTGTAAATTCTATCTATTAATACCAAATATCGGGGCACCAAGCTTTGCTCGTTATTTATTCATTGATAAACAGAACTCAATTCTTTGAAATGATTGGGGAAGGACTAACAGGCACAGCCCAAAACTGTTTCTTCCTCGAATTTTGATTTATTCACTATAAAATTTATAGTTGGAATATTTAATATTCCAAAAAGTAGGTTATGTTTCATAGACTTGAATCCAAGTGAAATTTTCAGTCCAAATATTTGAAAACATAAAAGTTCTAATTTAGATTGTTTACATAACAAATAATTGAATAACAAAATAACACTCACTAATCACTGTAAAATAATGATTAACTTTCAATATTATGATATATACCATCTCATGTCAACAATCAGATTACTGTATTTTGATCGAGTCAATTAAAATTTCTAGATTTCTCGTGAGATACGATGAGCTAATTGATTACACAGCTGATCTCCCACACAGGCACACGCATCTTCTGTTATCGACAGACGACGAAATCATCATCTGTTTTTCCAAGGATGAATTATCCTTTTCTTGTCCTTCAGGGAGTTTTCTCAGGGATGAGACCTAGTGCAATCGAATTTTGATATCATAAACCTACTATATTCCGAATTTCGTGAAAATCGTTAGAGCCGTTTCCGATATCCGTTGAACATAAATAACCATATAACAATAGCCAGATAACCAGATATAAAAATAGAAAAATACAAACAGATATACAGAAATTGCTCACTTAATTTAACACGCTTAATATATTGCTTAAGTTGGATAACAACTTATAGTCCAGTCAAATGGTCGTTTTTCAGGAAACAGCCTTGAAAGTTTTTTTTCGATGGTTCTATATGTGAGTAATTTGGGGCGCTTAATCCAAATCTGGAATTAGCTGACACGCCAGAGGGCGACTTCACCCCCAAAATTTTGGACTTTTTTAAGTTTTCCATTAATCTCGAGAACCTTGAGTTTATCGAGATAAAGCATTCTCTATATAATATTAAAGATAATAAAATTTCCAATGAATTGACTGGTCGCACAGGACTACTTTTTGGATTTTTTATCTGAAGTGTTCCACAAGATACACACTTTGAATGTGCGAGAAATTTGTGATATTTTCCCCATTTTCACAGTCTCGCATATGCAACGTTGCGTATCTTGTGGAACACTTCAGATAAAAAATCCAGAAAGTAGTCGAGGTTGTGATGAATTTCTCATCTTTTCACTCCCTGTTCACTCTTTTACTTCTGTTTTCAATGCCGTTAAAAAGTTACAGCCAATTGAATGATGATCTTTATTTTCTCATTTTTCTTGCGATTTTACTATTATAAAGAGTCTCTAAAATGAGTACAATACATATAGGTTGCGATTGGTTGAATGAGAGAAAATTTCATGCTCTATAAGCTGAGTGCCTAAATTGATCTTGCATCACTGTTTATATCGAAGAACTGTCGAGACTGTAGAAATGAGAAAAATATCGAAAGTTTCTTGATTTTTGAATTAAACATATCTTACTTCACGATTATATTTTACAAAAATCATTCATCTCACATAAAGAGGAGATTCTTTTAGTTTGCAATGTTGTTTATAATTGCATTCCTATTTCAGAGACATTAATATCATCATAAAACGCCTTCGAGATTATAATTATTAGATTAAAATGTACATTACAATACTTATCATTGTGCTTTCAAGAAAATTAGGTTGCAACAGCAAGGAAACTCAAACACAGGACCATTAAATTTAAAATTAAGCAAAGGAAATCAGAAAATAGTGGATGATGAAGTTATAATTTTTTTTTCAAAGACTTACCTTCAAATCATAGGCTTAAAATTACTAAAATTCCAGCATACAACATATTATTATCAATTGTATTTACTATGCTTTATATTGAGTTACACTTCGCAGAATATAACATTGTAAAGGTGGGAAAAAGTATTAAAATTAACTACATTAGGATATCTCTATTCAACCATGATTCTCGATTCAGCCATGATTCAAAATGTTGACATAAAATATAAAAAAATCATGCCCCCCCCCCAAAAATGTTGATGGCGCAAATTGCGCCATGCCCCCCCCCTTGTGGGCACCCCTGCTATTCAGCGTTTCAAAAAGTCCTTGTAGAGAGATCATTCATGTAGAGGATATTCAAGCTTAACAGTGTAATATTTAATATTTTGACGTCATTAATATCAAATGGCTACAAAAGTAGTTCAAATTAAGATTAAGGATTTTCAACAAATGAGGAATTTCTCATTATCTTTTCGAATGAGATTAAACTTGTTGATAAGTGCTGGATTTTGCTTGATAGTAAGAGAAAGGATCCGAGTGACATTATAACACTATAGCATCTGTTAGAAAATGTAAGTTGGCTCAGAATCAAATTAGTGAGCGCTCTAGATAGATGGATAGATAGATTGAGTTCAAAGAGATACGAGACATTAAGATGATTTTCTCACGATACGACTTGAACAATTGTTCAAGCAAGAGGGCTGGTAGTGGTCATTTACAATGTGGTTATCAAGTATAATGGGAATAATCATTTTGATAGAACCAGAATGTTTGAGCGAGCAGAAATGCATTGTCGTAGCACAACATTTCCAACATTAAAGCGTTAAGGTTGACATCTGTGGACCTTGAGAAACACTGCTTTTAATATGTAGTTCAATTCAGCCCCATCCGAGACGAGCTGCAATTTTTAGGTCAGACCGCTACGAATAGTTGAATATTTTGAAACCCTGGCAACTATGAGATGTAGTTGATCTTAATGCTTTCGCAACAGACAATGGTCCATGTGAGAAATATAAACGAATAATTTATGAAGAAATATGCCTCCGAATGTTTGTTTCTTTTCGGAGCATCTTCCAAATTTCAACACACAAATTAAAAACAACGGCTTACGAACCTACTTACAACGTTGAGCCTGCAGGCTGTTACTTTGTTGTCATAAAATCAGAGTTCACATTCATCCATTGGCACGATATTATTGATGAAATGGTAAATAATATATAGTTCATCTTCCATTCATGAACATGATTAGTTCAGAACTAACTGTTAATTTATTAGTTTCAGAACCTTGATATCATAAAATAATTTATTGAACTTGTATGTGACACGAGCAATCAAATTAAGCACGTTCTATCGTTTGGATGCATTATGAAATAAATCAGACTGGTACAAGAAAACCAAAACAAATAAACTTGAATAAGTTTTATTTATCAATAACAGGGCAAAGTGCTTTAAATTATTATTGTCTTCTGTTTCTAGTAATTGAAAATAGAATTTTATTATTATTTCTAAATTTGTAGCATTGAAAAATCATAACATAAAATAAATGTGAAATTGCAATCGATTAAATAATTCTATTCGCATTACAAAATATCCTTTTTACAGTTACTTTTGTAACTAACAAGTGTAACATATTAAATCTGGGTAGACAAAAAGCCCTAACAGAAACAGTAATAGGTCTGAAATAAAGTAACTGGCTAATATCGCCAAATAGATAATAACTAAGATTAGATAGCATCAGCTTATTCTGGCTAAATGGTACAAGAACCTAAAAAGGTTTGAAGGAAGTTTATTGCTCATAAATAGATTATTATATAAAATATTTGAAGATTGAGGTTATGTACATGTATTCACGGATCGGTGACCTAGAGATCGATCAAACCGAGGAACGTAGAATCTGACCAAAACCCCTTGGCAGAGCTTTATTGCAATCAGATGGTGTGCAATATGAAAAACACCGTCCACGTGGCTAATTATTAGGTAGCATGGAATTAATATTAATGTATAGAATATTAACTAGCATGCAAAGAGCATAAATAAAAAACCAAATAAAAATAATTTAATGTATTCAGGAAATAAGAGTTACAGGCGCATGAATACCGAATAAAATTTGCATGCACCAATAGTAAAACGGCAGTTAATAGGCGGCAACTGTAGGCCATTCAAAAATATTCTATATATTTATATAAATGTACTAGATTTGTGTAAAAATTTGTGTAATCTATGTATCGATATGGCTCGAATGCAAAGAAATTATTAATCATATAATCTAAGCAATATTTTGGTATTTTTGGTAAGATCTATTTGAACCTAAATGGCGGAGGACTAAGATATTTTAATTTTATGCTAATTTGAAAGTCGGAAAGAGGATCTGTAAAACTTGAGAAGGAAGAACCAGCACTCGCCAGCCAAATGCCACCATAAGAGGACCCCAAATATTTTAGAGCGTAGTACCTTACTAATGATTTTGTAAAAGTTAAAGTTAAAGTAAATTATTAAATTTCTTAAAAGACTTCGTGATGCTATTGTGAAGCAGAAGTCATTTTTCATTTTTATTAAATTTATAACCCCTTGGAGGAGACGATTCCGGCTACCATATTCCCGGACCGCATGGAGTTGGATCGACATCGGCGGCTTACAAGAAGATTTTCGACACGTGAGTGATTAAATTTGAATTTAGTGATGGGCGCCCTAGTGCTTCGAATAATCTGATGATCAAAGCTAGCTCGCCGAAAGGGTTATTATAAATTGAGAAATTAATAAGAGTAATACTTGCGCAAGTAAAAATTAGTATTAAAGGTATTTAATTGAAAGAAAAATATATAGATCAATATTTTTAGAAATTTCTATTTAATCAAAGAAGTACGAAATCTAGGCTATTAAACATATGCATATAATATTTAATTTTTTTTTGCAATACAATTTGCGATAATTTATCATAGTTCTAATTCACTAGATGAATGGCTCTACCTATTCCGTCAGGTGCCGAATCTTGCACCCTGAGATGAAATATTATTCGATACAAATAAATCTACTAAATACTAGAGATTTTAATATATATATATTTGGATTATTTGGCTAATTTATCAAGCTGATCTTAGAGCACATATTTTTGATTGAATTATCCAAGTCGACAAGTATTAGCAAGTGCATGTCGCAGCTACATGCAAAAGAATGCATATGATTTTAAGATAAAGGCACATGGTAATGATTCGTGCCATAAATCTAGAATATAAAGTTTAGCCTGTGATATTTTGCTGATATAAAATTATTGTTCTATTTTTTATATTATATTTTTTATCGCTCTATATATATTTTTTGCCTCGATTGATCTTTGCATTATTTGTGTAATATATGTATGAAACTTTCATGGTGTGCAATTTTTTTTTATTCCTCAACACTATAGTATAAGTATCATTTATATATATATATTTATTATTTATTGAATTACAAGAGTATTGGAGAAGCCCATATCTAGGCCTATCAAGATTTTTAAGACTGAATACTATTAGAAAACCACGACCTAATTATATTAAATCTCATGCTTTACCGACTGATGCCAAGCAGGAGGCTAATCGTTATTTAAATATAAAGAATACGTGACACAAAGACATGTCGTACCAACGTGGGACTGATGATGAGAGCCAAGCTCATCGAATAATTATTTGAAATTAGTCAATAACCATAGTGAAAATTATAGATAACTTATACGAGTGGAGAGGAAAACTGGCGAAGGAAAATTTGTATTACTTTTTGGGGAAACAAGAGCTTTAAATAGAGAGAATTATATGTTTTAAAGAAAATTTTTATTATGGTTATTGTAAAAAAGAAAATATTTTATAGAGAGAGCTATTATATTTTATGGGCCTAAACTGCTAGTCAGAAATCAATGAATAGTATATTATATTATAGAGCTTAAGTAATAAATAGGTTACCTGGCTTGTAATGTCCATAGGCCTATCCTCATTTGTGTCCTTATTAATGCCTTGTTGGCCAAAACTTTCACTTTTTTAACAAACACTTGACACTTAATCCATTTTTAAAATATGAGTCTCTTTTCGTCCACGCAAAGTAAGGTAGCAGACACACTGCAGACGGCGATAGTAGCGGAGATCGACGCTGAGGGGGGCGCGATGGAGTCCAACGCCCAGATCTCTTCAATCACCGCCCAGAATCCTGTGAACAGTAATAAACCGTTAAATGTCTCCCAAGAAGCAATAAGAGGGCTCTAGTAGAGGGGATGATCAAGTCATTTTCTAATAGTTTAGAAAAAACAATGACCATGGTAATGAAGGACTTGAAGGCGGAAATGAAGGAAATGCGGGAATCATTGAAGGATACATCGGTAAGAACGGGTAAGGAAACTGCAGACACAATACCAGCATCTACCGCTGAAAATCAAGAACTAATTACAACCGATTTAACAGCAAAAATAGATACTGTCACTTGTGAGTTAAACGAAAGAATAGATAACCTACCAGCACAAAACACTTCGCAAATTCATGAAATAGCTCACCCAAATTCTGATATAAATCAAAACACAGAAACCTGTAAAGCTTTAAACGGAACTCTACTAATTCAAAAATCCACTCTGACTCAATTAATCAAGAATAAACGCAAATAAAATACACATAATAGTCAATGGCAGATAACGCAGGAAAAAATAATAGCATTGGAAAATCATATTCAACAACAACTCAAGGGATTCAAACAGACAACCTCAACGTACATAGTATATTACAAGGACTAGGAAAATTTGATAATACTGATCGCCATTGCAACCTCAACCATTCATTGATCAGATAAAATTAGTACAAACTCTTGCACCTACCTCTTGGAATTTTTGGCGTCTCCGTTTGACTAATTTATTGATTGGCGAACCCCTGATGTTCTTTCGGAGTAGAGCCCATGAATTTACATCACTGGATGAGTTTGTCGCTGTCTTCCTGGAACAGTATTGGAGCAGAAGTAAACAGTTGGACGTGCTAGCAGACATTATATCATGCGATTTCAACCCTAACTTAGACGGTGCATGTACCACTTTCGTCACTGCCATACAGTTTAAAAATTCTCAATTGAGCGAGCCCATCAATGAATCGGCATTAGCAAGTATTATTTTAAAGAAGCTACCGTATCAAGTTAGAATGGCACTCGCCACACAACCCATTACTGATTGTAAGCAGCTGATAAATCATTTATACGGCATACAGTCTGCAATGGCCATATCAAACCACCGTTCAGACCAGAGATACGCACAAAATCAACATAACTCAAAATTTAATCAGTATAACAGCCAAAATTATGAATCAGTACCATATGATTGCTCACGATCTACCCCTCAATTTAAACGCCGCTATAATCATAATCAAAAAAACAGCTGGAATAATAGAAGTTTTCAGAATCATCAAACAAACCATTATCCACAGCAAACCTATGAAAGAATTATTATTATGGCCGTGATCGATTAACACAAATAATGATAACACTCAGAATAATTACGACAAAAATTACAAACCGCCACCTCATCAAATAAGTACAAATACACATTAGAGCATGCGTCCAGATCAAATCACCAAAAAACACAGAACCCAACACCCAACAACCCGCCACCAGGTATACAGGAAACTACAGCTAAAAAATTACGAATATATGATACCCCCGATATAACGCCTGCAAGCTCCAATGAAACAAACAAAGAAAATCAAGATATTTCAACATCATACACCACCTTTAGAAATGATTTACCGAAAATAGTATTAGAAGAACCGAAGCCAATACAGAATACCACCACAAAAACACCCGCAAGCATCAACCTCTATTAAGTTTCCTGTTCCCCACCGAAGAGCAACCTGCCACCGAAGAGTCACTGCTAAAAATAAACAGCCGCCAGGAGGAGACCACCACTATACTACCGTTTTGACCGCCACCATACTACCTGTTTCGACCACCACCATGCATCCGCACACAGAGCCTACACCCGCGCATCATATCACCACACGGCAAACCAAGGACCCCATGGAAGAACAAGAGGATGACACCAGGGAGGATGGACTACCGGACGAGAGGAGCGACCACCGTAAGGCCCGGAGACGGAGGCGCCCGAGGACACGGACGGCGACATCAGGACGGACGGAGGACGGCATTCGGGAGAGAAGCATGCATCGCAAGGCCCGGAGAAAGAAGCGAAGAAACGGAGGAACCACGCGCGCGCATACCGGCCGCATGCACGGTTCAAACGCCCGAAGAGGACACCGGACCGACACCGTGGAGGACAGGAGCGGACCGACGGCGTGCATCCGCGGCACATACGCTTTAAGAGAGATATTCAGCGATGTGACCGGAAGAATAGGCCAAAAGAATGGGATAGAACCGAAGCTATTAGAAGGACTATTACGGATTCATGCATGGGCAACAACGAAATGGACTACTTATTGAGGTTAATTAAGGATAAACGGTGGCTAATAAGATTGGAAGAATTAAAAAATAATATTAAGAAAGTGAAAGTACCTGGATATTATATGATGAGAGATTATGCTATTAAAGAGATAATAAATGTTTGGTTATGGTGTGTAATGGTTGTAATAATGGCTGTGATATTAATAAAAAATGTGTTGTAGATATGATGGAAAATATTGTATTGTTATTATTAAATGAATCTATGATTGATATTGGAAATTTAATATTATAAAAATGTTATTGTGTAAGCCTATTGGTTATAATGAGCCGAAATCAAGAATATTAAATGAACATAAGAGGAAAGATGAATTAAAATACATGATGATTGGAATAAGAATGGATGAAAGGAACTACCATTAATGAATCAAGGAATTATTTAAAAAGTATACAAGATACAAGGGCTTTAAATTTGAGAAAGATAAATTAATAATAGGACAGCCTCAACAATTAACAACCGGACAGCAGATAACCCAACTGGCCTATAGTATAGCTACAAGCAAAAAGTCAAAAGATATGGGAAGACCACAACAATTCTACATGAAAAATCATCGAATTTGAAATAAATATGATAAGAAATCAAGAAAAACATTATTATCAAACCGATTACTGACCTTCCTTAATAAATTTAATCTTGGCATAGGACCGCATGGCAACAATCCAGTGTTTTAATTCCTTCCAGCCGTTAGAAGCCTGCAATAAGAGAAAGAATAATTTTTAAATATGTAATTAAATTATATACATCAGATAAAAAAGGACACAAGCGGGGATAGTAAAATTAAAATTTGTTAATTACCTTTTAAGAGAAAAAATCGAGCAGTTAGGTTAGTTATGAAAGTCGACAGCAAATTCTGATGTAACATGTAGCAGTATGAAATGTAGAACAGCGACCAGCTGAGCAAAGCCACCTAAATCAAATATGTGACGTCTGTTGAACATATGTTTATAAAAAGAAGTACTGTACCCAAAAGTTATTTATTATTGTTATTTATTATATTATTAATGTCGGTATATTTATTTATATGTTTATATTTATTACTTTTAATTATGCCACGTTTGTTACCTGAAAAGACTTAAAGTGAATACAAGCTACCAAAAAACCAAAGAGCCATTAGCAAAAGAAAAGTATTGTACCTGATGTATAGAAAATTATTTATATTAAGACCTAAGAAATACTATACGAAATAAGCCCAGAAGTTTGTGAATCGAAATTATTGTCTAAAAGGAATCATTTGTGAGAATTATGAAATGTGTGTAGTTAGGTTGGCGGCCCTGCAAGCGGCGAATTTAAGAATTACTATATGTTAAGTGTGTCAGGAGGAGTACGTTTAGAAGTTTATATTATGATATTTTATGTGTGTTGAGGAGGAGAATTTGTTATTGTATTTGATAAAGGTATAAAGGAGATGCAGCAAATATGTCTGCGATCTGTGATAGAAGTATGAGAGTATAATTTATAAATAAAGTATAGTGTATATCGATGTATTGAAGGGTGGGTTTTCATTAAAAACATTGTGATTCTCAAATATTTTGAATTCAAACCCAGGGGCGCGTGTAACATATTAAATCTGGGTAGACAAAAAGCCCTAACAGAAACAGTAATAGGTCTGAAATAAAGTAACTGGCTAATATCGCCAAATAGATAATAACTAAGATAGATAGCATCAGCTTATTCTGGCTAAATGGTACAAGAACCTAAAAAGGATTTGAAGGAAGTTATTGCTCATAAATAGATATTATATAAAATATTTGAAGATTGAGGTTATGTACATGTATTCACGGATCGTGACCTAGAGATCGATCAAACCGAGGAACGTAGAATCTGACCAAAACCCCTTGGCAGAGCTTTATTGCAATCAGATGGTGTGCAATATGAAAAAACACCGTCCACGTGGCTAATTATTAGGTAGCATGGAATTAATATTAAGTATAGAATATAACTAGCATGCAAAGAGCATAAATAAAAAACCAAATAAAAATAATTAATGTATTCAGGAAATAAGAGTTACCAGGCGCATGAATACCGAATAAAATTTGCATGCACCAATAGTAAAACGGCAGTTAATAGGCGGCAACTGTAGGCCAGTTCAAAAATATTTCTATATATTATATAAATGTACTAGATTTGTGTTAAAAATTTGTGTAATCTATGTTATCGATATGGCTCGAATGCAAAGAAATTATTAATCATATAATCTAAGCAATATTTTATTTTTTGGTAAGATCTATTTGAACCTAAATGGCGGAGGACTAAGATATTTAAATTTTATGCTAATTTGAAAGTCGGAAAGAGGATCTGTAAAACTTGAGAAGAAGAAGAACCAGCACTCGCCAGCCAAATGCCACCATAAGAGGACCCCAAATATTTTAGAGCGTAGTACCTTACTAATGATTTTGTAAAAGTTAAAGTTAAAGTAAATTATTAAATTTCTTAAAAGACTTCGTGATGCTATTGTGAAGCAGAAGTCATTTTTCATTTTTATTAAATTTATAACCCCTTGGAGGAGACGATTCCGGCTACCATATTCCCGGACCACATGGAGTTGGATCGACATCGGCGGCTTACAAGAAGATTTTCGACACGTGAGTGATTAAATTTGAATTTAGTGATGGGCGCCCTAGTGCTTCGAATTAATCTGATGATCAAAGCTAGCTCGCCGAAAGGGTTATTATAAATTGAGAAATTAATAAGAGTAATACTTGCGCAAGTAAAAATTAGTATTAAAGGTATTTAATTGAAAGAAAAATATATAGATCAATATTTTTAGAAATTTCTATTTAATCAAAGAAGTACGAAATCTAGGCTATTAAAACATATGCATATAATATTTAATTTTTTTTGCAATACAATTTGCGATAATTTATCATAGTTCTAATTCACTAGATGAATGGCTCTACCTATTCCGTCAGGTGCCGAATCTTGCACCCTGAGATGAAAATATATATTCGATACAAATAAATCTACTAAATACTAGAGATTTTAATATATATATATATTTGGATTATTAGTGGCTAATTTATCAAGCTGATCTTAGAGCACATATTTTTGATTGAATTATCCAAGTCGACAAGTATTAGCAAGTGCATGTCGCAGCTACATGCAAAAGAATGCATATGATTTTAAGATAAAGGCACATGGTAATGATTCGTGCCATAAATCTAGAATATAAAGTTTAGCCTGTGATATTTTGCTGATATAAAATTATTGTTCTATTTTTATATTATATTTTTTATCGCTCTATATATTTTTTGCCTCGATTGATCTTTGCATTATTTGTGTAATATATGTATGAAACTTTCATGGTGTGCAATTTATTTTTTTATCCTCAACACTATAGTATAAGTATCATTTATATATATATTTATTTATTATTGAATTACAAGAGTTATGGAGAAGCCCATATCTAGGCCTATCAAGATTTTTTAAGACTGAATACTATTAGAAAAAACCACGACCTATTATATTAAATCTCATGCTTTACCGACTGATGCAAGCAGGAGGCTAATCGTTATTTAAATATAAAGAATAACGTGACACAAGTTATGCCTAGTTATATATAAGTGATATTGTTATATTTCGTGGAGTAGGAACTATATTTGTCAGTAAGATTTAAATTGCTGAGATGAGTTCAAAAACACTTCGAAAAACTTTTCTACGATTCATAATCTGATTGAAAAGTGACTACACTTGGAAAACAACATTGATATCATGACGAGAAAAGTTTATATTATTTCGAAGCTACTCATTTTTCTTGGTTCAGAGTTCTGGTCTTACATAAAAGCTTAAAAGGGAATAGACCACAAGAATGCTCAAATTCCTGCAACCAAATTGAAACATGATCAATAGAACTGGAGAGTTTCAACCTTCGTCCTGAAGAGTGTACTAAACACTCAAGTACATAATAATATGAACTTCACTTTGTGACGTAACTTACTCTGGTGGAAATTCAATAGGAGACTATCATTGTCAGATTTCGCACTATGCATTGTGTTCTTGTCCCAACTTGTCGCGTTAGTGCGCAAGTCACTTTGTCATCGGTCCACTTTCACTGTGTTTCGCAGTTCACGGATTACATCAGTTTTTTGTCATGCTACATTTGTACATAATTTTATTGTACATTTGGTATTATTTAATATTATTTTGGAGTATTTCCTACCGTGTCTAGACGTTTTTTACGCATATCTTTTTCATCGACGTGGCTATGTGTGGCTTCTTGCAGCGCGGTTCGTGCATGCATTTTCCTGTTCCCTACTACACACAGCAATGGCGTAACAGTCACATCAGCTTTTTCCGTTCTTCAATTTTCGTCGCTTTCAATTCAAAATTTTCATTTCTCAGTTTTAAATTCATGTTTATTCAACGTAGAATGTTTCTTCCAGTGCTTCGATAAAGTTTCAGTAATTCGGTTCGTTAGTTTGTGAAATATCTTCAATCATCAGTATTTGGTATGTTCCAACACGTTCATTCGTCACGAGTGCTTCGAATTTTATCTTCAATTAAATTTATTCACTTCTCAGTGTGAGAACTCAAATCAT
>NW_024092912.1:0-14666 GCF_014356525.2 Nilaparvata lugens | reverse complement strand
ATGGCAGGCAGTAGAATATAATTCTTTAATTACAATAATAATTCAATTTGTGTAATTCTTAAAATGCTTAATCTATATACATAGTTCCTCTCATACAATGTACATGTGCTAGCGTAAATGATAAGGCAGGGTTGGTGTCTGATAATAGATTAACATGTGTTGCTTTCAAACGATCACCTTCTTGGTGCTATTTCGATGCACTGTGATTGGCTTAGACCTGCCAAAGAGATTTAATTCCATGTGGTTCAGTTGAATTAAATCATTAATAAATTAATATTCTATACAATTTTTGTTAGGTTTGAGACTGTTATAATAATTCTGCCATTTTATCAATAATATAATTTCATGCTATGACTATTTAGTTACAATAAGACCTGACATATAATATAATTTCTAAATATAAGTAATTTCAACGATAACACATACATTTCATTTTTTTATTTGAAATTCTTGATCCTTTATGGTAGTTTTATAATTTTTAGAGATGGTATTATATCTTACGTGAGGCCAGCGTGACATTTGACAATACTTTGAATCAGTCAGCTGCGTTCGAAACTGTTTTAAAAACATCTGATCGATAGTAAACAAAGTGTAACCTCAAAATCAGTGAGCGATTCATGAATAATTTGTGCTTTATTTGCAAAATAATTATAATTTTATTGAATAATTTTCCTAGAAAATATTCGGTACAGAACGGTACTCTTATCAAATATACAGTTATTGATAAGTAAGCTTTATCGCTCGGTCGCTAACTATTCCTTTAGCAAATTCTTTCATTTTAAAAGGTAATCACAATTTTTTTCTCTCTTCTCATGAGATCTATTTGAAAGATTCATCACAATATCAATAGGTATTTGAGCCAATACACATCAATAGGTATCCATGGATTTATATTGATGTGTATTGATATCAATACAGCTGGGGATGTATTGATATCCATGGATGTGTATTGACCCAAATACCTATTGATATCAATACATTTTTTTTCTATTGATCTCTAATGATCACTTCCACTAGGGCACTGCTAGTGGTATTGCAAGTCGAAACTCATATATCAACAGCTATTGAACAATTGAACATGCTATGGGTAGGCTTTTCAGGACTGAAGAGAATCAATCATAGAAGAAAAGACGGAGTGCGGTACAAAACAGAGCATAAAAAAATGTAAAACGGCAAAACGTATACGGTGCAAAACGTATAAGGCAAACAGTTAAAACAGAGGCGAGCGATTACCTGTAATGTCATTTCAGATTATCATTACTCTTTAACCCTACACAATCATTCTTCACTGTCATTACTTTCCTTCAGTAAAGGTGAGTAGTAACAAAAGGAGGACTCTGGGACACAAGTGTCCCAGAGTCCTCCTTCACCTCAAGGTCATCCAGGTCAACCAAACCTAACCTCAAGGTTATCCAGGTCAACCAAACCTAACCTCAAGGTCACCAAGGTCAACCAAACCTAACCTCAAGGTCATCTAGGTCAACCAAGCCTAACCTCAAAGTCATCCACGTCATCCAAACCTAACCTCAAGGTCATCCAAGTCAATCAAACCTAACCTCAAGGCCATCCAGGTCAACCAAACCTAACCTCAAGGCCATCAAAAAAAAAAAAAAAAAAAAAAAAAAAATTAAAAAAAAAATTAAAAAAAATGTAAATAAAAAAAATTAAAAAAAGAAAAAAATTAAAAAGGAAAAAATTGAAAAAAAAAAAAAAAAAAAAAAAAAATTAAAAAAAAAAATTTAAAACACATAAAATCGGGAATAAATGGGAAAAAAGGGGGAAAAATGAACTCAGGGCTCTGAACTCTGAACTTGGGGCTATGAACTCTGAACTTGGGGCTCTGAACTCTGAACTCAGGGCCCCGAACTCAGGCTCTGAACTCTGAACTTGGGGCTCTGAACTCAGGGCTCAAATGTCCTGCATCATTGAAAATGTCTGTCAACAAGATAATACCATGAGTTCCTCCTCCTCTAGCTCAATCACTACATCCCGCAGACATAGCTCACTGTTTGACAACATGTCGCAGTAGACGGAATACCTCTCAGTGCTGACAAACCGTCTTATACCAAACAGAGAAAAGTGGTGGTGGTGGTGGTGGTGATAACTTTCCTTGTCAACAGGTCTATGACAATGCCACCCCATCATGACTCACTTCTCAATTCTTCGTTATCATTAGTATAAAGAAGTATCATATTCTATATAATTTGAGTCTTTAAACATAAATCCTCTATGGTGTAGTGGTTAGCAAGTCAGCTTCCCAAGTTGGAGGTTCTAGGCTCGAATCCAAGGTGGTAAAGGTAAGTATTAAAGGTCAGTATCAACAGAACCAGAGGATATATTTTTTGTATGTAGTGGGTAGACTGGCCCACCACTGCCAGTCACCCCGCCGCCGGTTGTCCGGCCGCCACTGATCACCCGGCCGCCACCGGTCGCCCCACCGGTCACCTGGCCGCCGCCGGTCGCCCACACCACAGTCGCCCTGCGGTCGCCTCTCCGGTCGCCCCGCCGGTCACCCCGCCGGTCGCCCCACCACTGGTCGCCCCGCCGGTCGCCCCACCAAAAGTCGCCCCGCCGGTCGCGCCACCACCACCACCAGTCGCCTCACCGACGGCTGCTATCCCACCACCAACAGTTGACCTGCTGCGGCTGGCAATTGTCTCACCGGCTGAGCATGAGCATTCTCAATGACCCTAGCTCCTCCTGCCACATGGACCATGCTCACCAGTATTCAGCATGTCTGTGGCAGGACGGTGGGGTCATCCACTCAGTGGTCAGTCAGTCAGTTCAATTACTGATCAGTCACTGATCAGTCACTGTTCAGTCACTGTTCAGTCACTGTTCAGTCACTGATCAGTCACTGATCAGTCACTTGTTCAGTTAATGTTCAGTCACTGTTCAGTCACTGATCAGTCACTGATCAGTCACTTTTCAGTTAATGTTCAGTCACTGTTCAGTCACTGTTCAGTCACTGATCAGTCACTGATCAGTCACTGTTCAGTTAATGTTCAGTCACTGTTCAGTCACTGTTCAGTCACTGTTCAGTCAGGGCACTTGGCACATGGTATGGGTCCAAAATGTATAAATAGCTGAGCTCAAACTCTCAGACCTCAGTATACTAATAAACACTGACCAGTATGTATATCAAACAAAGGAACCATAAGCCAACATTGGAGGAGGTTGCTCCTACCATATTGGAGATTGCTAGGTTGAAGCGTGAAATCAAAAGGAGGCATAAGGAAATCATGCTGGGTAGACGGATTGCAGAAGAGAAACATGTGGAACACTTCAAACCCCTAGCTGAGCCACTAGTCAACCTAGTCAAAACCTTCCAACAGATGCCAGTTCAACAACCACAACTACCTCCATCAAGAGCATCCAAGAAGCGTCCCAGGTATCTGAAGCCTAGAATAAAAATGCGCTCCAGGGATGTGAAGGGTAGGCAGAGACAATCCAAGCCAGAGTTGTTATCATCAGAACATCGTCCTTTCTCAGCAGCATCAACACACCACACATATCCTACTCCACCAACAACACCATTTGTTAAAGATGCCACATATACAAGGTGTGGACTTGCTGGTGCAAGTAAAGCAAAACATAAGCTCCAACTCTCCAGCATTGATGAAGAGTCACCAACATTTGAATCATATGGAACTGGAGAAGTTTCAAGTCCAATGGCAGGCACCTCAGGAGTTGGACGGCAACTATGGAAAGCAGGAAAGCAGGCATTTGAAGGGGATGAGGGTGAGGAGTCTAATATGAGTAGAGGATATGATGATAGCACTGATGAGGAGCTGTCTGGAGATGGACAGGATGATGATAAGAATGTTGAACAATTATTGAATGAAAGTCATGGTACAACAGTTCAGAATATCCTTGATCAAACTGATCTAGCTGGAAAACAGGTAGCTGATTACATTAGAGGATCATTGAGCAAGGACAATGACGATTTTGATGACACTTTTGGGCCAAGAGTGGGAGACAATGCTTACTACCTGGGCAATAAGTATTTAACTTTTGGAGAGAATGGTGATGAAATTGTGCTGACTGACCCTGTAGATCAGGAAGAAAAGACCTTCACAGCTACATTGAGACTTTGTGAGTTGATTTTCAAGAAGAATCCAAATCGTGCATTAGTTGAATCCGCTGACAGACAGGCTTATGGAGAAATATTGAACTGGACCAGTGTGCACAGACAGAACAATGATCCAAGAGGTGAGATTGTTAACTACAACAAAGCCAAGTATGAGAATACAATCAAACACCTTTTGGATGATAGCAGTGATGGTGGTCAAAGACATTCTGAGAGACAAGTGACTGGGAGAGGATCTATTGCCCCAAGGCATGATTTCAGTAAGGAGAAAAGTCAGAAGATCTATAGAGGAAGAGGTGTTCTGTCAGCTATCAAGGGAGCTGCTGGTACAATAGTTAATAAGGCAATCGACATTCTACCAGTTGAACTTCATATCCCTGGCTATCAATACTGTGGACCAGGAACAAAACTTCAGAAGCGATTAGCACAAGGTGATCCAGGAATCAACAAACTTGATCAGGCTTGCAAGGAGCATGATATTGCCTATTCCAAGAGTGGTGATACGGCAAGCAGAGCAGTAGCAGACAGCATCTTTGCAGAGAGAACCTGGGACAGAGTGAGATCTGAAGATGCAGGGGTGTTGGAAAAAGCTGCAGCACTAGCATTCACCAACATCATGAAGGCGAAGGCAAAATTTGGGGGAGGTATGAAAAGATCACTGAAGGAAGTCAGCAGGGTGGTTGAGAAGGGGAAGAAACAAAAGATTCAACCATCAAAGAAAAAATCAATGAAAGGAGGTCGAGGTCTTTACTTGAGACATCAGAAACAAAAGGTTGGTACAGGTCTTTACTTGAGACAGCAGAGATCAAAGGTCGGTAAAGGTCTTTACTTGAGAAAGCAGAGAACAGCAACACCTTAGACATTAGGTAATATATTGAGAAACAATCAAAATCATAATGCTGTACAAATATGGATATATATTGGATACATAGCAGATTAGATTCATTGTGCTGGAATCATCTGTAGAGAATAGACATTTTGTCGATCAACTGTGTATCTGGAATAATAGAGAAGATGGTACTCCTATTCTCAAAGTGGGGTGACTATGGTGAGACAAATTTACCATTAATCTCTCCATTTGATCTGAAGATGGATGAGGATCATGTAGAAGATGAGGAAGAGGAAACTGATATGGAGGAGAACAATGAGGTAGAGGTGGAAGAGGAAGAGGATGAGGAGGAGGAAGAGGAAGAGGAGGAGGAGGAGGAGGAGGAGGAGGAAGAGAAAGAAGATGAGGAGGAGGAAGAGGAAGAGGAGGAGGAGGAGGAGGAGGAGGAGGAAGAGGAAGAGGAGGAGGAGGAGGAGGAGGAGGAGAGAAAGAAGATGAGGAGGAGGAAGAGGAAGAGGAGGAGGAGGAGGAGGAGGAAGAGAAAGAGGAGGAGGAGGAGGATGATGTAGTGGTGAGAAATACTACTACACCTATACTTTTGACTCGAAGGAGCATCAATTACCTGAAGGGAAGAGGTTGTGAGGTGATTCAACAACAATGACAGGGTATTGTCTCTATCTGAAACAGTGTTCTAGAGGTATCGCTGAATATCATCCAAAGACTATCAGACAACATGAAAGACTTGCCAAGGACTAGTGCTGGGAAAGGAGTCTACTACCTGGGACATCACCTGCTTGACATGGACCAAGGAGTAACATCATGGACCAAGGAGAAACATCATGGATAAATCAATTTTCTGCACACTCTATATGATAAAAAACTTGGATTTTGGAACAGAGATATACCTGATTGTAGTAAACTTTTCAATGAAATGGATGTTAAATTGATCAATAAAGAGCTAATTGTATTCCAAACTGTTTACTTATTAACTACCATCTCCTTAGAAATAGTTTAGCTATAAGTATATTCTGAGTGCCACTGACTGAACAGTGACTGAACAGTGACTGATCAGTGACTGAACAGTGACTGATCAGTGACTGAACAGTGACTGATCAGTGACTGATCAGTGACTGAACAGTGACTGATCAGTGACTGAACAGTGACTGATCAGTGACTGTTCATTCGACAGAGGCTGGCTCAAACAGCAATCTGGTTTGTGGACTGTATCATTAATTACATCGAGAACTTTTGGGTTGTCTGGCGTCGGGTGGCAAGTTGAACAATTAAAATGGCTAAGTGCACAATAACATAGGCCTACCTTCATATCCAAATCCTCCTTGCTTCCAGGATCCCGGGTCCAGATCACGATACGAGACAAGACGACACTTGTAATAAATCACAATAAATCAATAAATCACTTTGCAAAAAAATCGACATTACGAGAAGTGAGCTGTTCGGTTGGCTGGCAAACGGCAACTGGCCACACTTATGCTTTGCGCATCACCGTATAATTGCCCCCTCCACCACACAATGCCAGACAAGAAAGGGAAGCATTCATAACATCCGAACATTCCACCCACCTTGGAAGAACTTCCAATAACAAAAAACAAAAAACCATCTATAACGAACCCTACTAGGGAGACAAGGGAAAAAAAGGAAAATATCTTCACTCCTCAGGGGCCCTTGAGGAGACTTAAAAAAGGAGTAGGAGGCCCACGGAAAGGAGAGGATGGGACGAGAAATAAATGACTATATACAACTAATATAGAATAAAAACAAGAAACAAAGCAACTTGCCACACATAAAACGAGAAACAAAAAAACTAACCACTAAAACTTATTGAAGTTCCCTTCAATAAGGCCTAATCTTCATCAATAGGGAGGAGAAATACCCTATTGACAGACTGGTGAGACTTCCTTTTGCAGTCTGTACCTCCACCACTCTCACAATTCCATCCTGTTCAAGGAATATCTTCGTTATTCGACCAAGTCTCAAGTGAAGAGGGAGTAGGTTACTTTCCTTTAAGATAGCCATACGTCCAATGTTAACATTACTATGTTTTCTGTACCATTTTGTTCGGGTTTGCAAACTAGATACATACTCCAATTGCCAACGTTTCCAGAATGAGGATACAATTCTTTTGAGTAAACTCCATCGATTTCTCAATTTCACCGATTGAATTGATTCCTCTGAGTCTTCACTCTGTGTTGCTAGTGTAATTTTTCTTGCTTCCAATTCAATCTGTATGGAATTTTCATCATCATTACCGTGGGTTTGGTGTGGCCAGCACTCCAGTGGTTTGTCTAACCAATCAGACCCATTCCACTACAGAGAATTACCAATTAATCATTGAGAAATAGTCCTCGACTAGCACAATCAGCTGGATTACATTCGGTGACCCATATCTGAATTGCTCTGTAGACAGGTGTTCCTGTACTTGACTTTACGATTTTCCACAAACCTAGCCCAACGATGAGGTGAAGACTGAATCCAACTCACTGCCACAGTTGAATAAGTCCAAGCTGCAATATAATCTATGTTTATAATTTTTGAAAGCACTTTTTGAACTTCAATACACTGATGCGTAGTACAAATGGCAAGAAATGGCGATGATGATATACCATACGACATAGTTGTTAGAGTATACTCTTTCATTTCTTCTCCATTTTCGGATTTTGTCCATTTTATTTCAACATTATCCTGTCTATCATCATCTAACTCTTCCAAACTTCGTTTCTCCCTTTCAAAAACATCTTCTCCAATTTCCTTTTTCAGTATGGGTCTTCCCATTGGTTTGATTTCATGTGGACTATGAATCACTTTTAACTCTTTCCCTAAATTACCGTTGATCAGTAAATAACTGTTGAAGGCTATACCTTGTTTACCTGGAACTTCTTCTAAATTATCTCCCAATTCTTCTTCTCGAATCATGGTAACATTTTCTCCGAAATTAGTTTCAACTTCAAGATACCCCGATATCTCCCTTGTATTTGTTTCCTTGGATGGTAATTCTACCATGTGTCTACCAGTATTCAAACGACAAACAGTTGATTTGTATATCTCCTCACAAGCCATTCCACTTTCCAATAATTTTTTTGTCCTAGGTGGCTCTTCTACGACCCAAAATCGCTTCACCAACTCTTCTGAATTAGCGTTGGAATACATGCACAGATTATTTGAGATAGTAGAACTCTCCTCTGATACCTTACCCATCAGGCAGTAGCCCCATACTGTTTCTAGGGCAGATGGTGTACCCGCTGGACCAATCACCTTTCTTCCAGTCAGAATGAAGGGGAAGTATTCAGCACCAATAAAATATCAACCTCCTCTGAGAGGAAAAATTCAGAATCTGCTAGCTCCAGTCCTTCAATATGTGCCCAGTACGCATTTTTATCTGATTTGTAGCTGCTATTTTGTTGACTCCCGACACAGTAATTTTTAATGAAGGGGAGTTCGGTATTTCAAATTCACAGTTAGTAATTTCATCTGTCACTTCCAGTTTAGTATCAGATAATCCATAGATTGGCAAACTATGTGTTTTCTGTACCACTAAACCCAGTTTTTTCATGCATCGCCTTGTAATGAATGACTCGGTGCTTGCACTATCTAATAATACTTTGACCTTATGATAATTGCCTTGATTACCTCGAACTCCCAATTTAACAGTTGGTAACAATACTAAGGAACTATTTACGTTCGAAAATACTTTCTTCGCTGAGTCAGTAACAAATGTCTGATGGCTTTGATCAGCGACGTCGTGCACGTCTACCCTGCTCATTTGTTTATTACCGGCCAATGTGTTGGTGTTTTCAACAGGCGGCTGTCTCGGCTCTAAATGGAGGAGCGAATGATGACGCAAATTACAGTGACTGCATGGCTTCCTTCTTCTACAATCTCTAATAAAGTGCCCTGCCAATAAACAGCCGATACATAGTTTCCATTCTTTTACACGTTTTAATCTATCAGATGGTTTGAGATTCAAGAACACTTCACAATTTTCCAGTTCATGAGAATTATTACATTCAATACATTTTAGCTCGCCCGATTTCGATTAACAATCATAGCTGAAGCCTTGTAATTTCCCATAGTTGGTTTCGATTTCCCAAACTGCTTACGTGAGGAGGCTTCTGACGATGTAGATGATCCCAATAAATCAGTGGATTTAGTGGCCTCTAAAATAACAGCTTCATCATTCAAAAATATTTGGAAGTTTTTCAAATTTGGATACTGTTCCATTTCTTAGCAGTCTCTGCCACTTCTCTCTCAATTCTTCAGTAAGTTTTTTACGTGAGACAAATAATAACGGAATCGACCAGTCATTAACTGCATGACCAATTGGTTTTAGTGCTGCAATATACTCAGCTAAATGAGTGATGAATTTTCTTAGCGAGTCTGGTTGCTTATTAACTGCTGGCATATCAAAAATTGCTTGCAAGTATGCGTCAGTCAGATTGTAAGAGTCATTGTAGCGATTCAATAATAATTTCCATGCCTCAGCATAATGACCACTTGTCAATGGGACTACAGAAATGACTGACAGTGCATCGCCTCTCAGTACAGACCGAAGATACATATGTTTTTGTATGTCAGCAATTTGACCATTATTATGAACTGTGGCTTCGAATAAATTTTCAAATTGACTCCAAATTTTCAAATCGCCATCAAAAGTCATTAAAGGAAGCTTACGTAGGGCAACTGGCGAGATATTTCCAGTTGTAGGTGAAGAAGCTACATTGGAAGAACTAATATTCAAATTTGTTTGAGTGGATGGTAAGCTTTCGAGAATAGCCTTGACATTGAAAAAAGTGTCATCAAACTGGCTCATCAAATTTTCAAGGTCACTTGTTTCCAATCGAGGATTTTGTTTGTTATAGTAGCTCTGCATCCTATCTATTATGTCATTGAACTCCACCTGGTGGTGATCGATATGCTCACCCATAACTTTCAATAAATTCTTCATTTTTTTATTTTTCGGATCTTTTTCGACAGCTTCGGCAATTTCATTAATCCGTTTTATTTTACGAATTAATGCATCTCTTTTAAATGTCAAATCTTCTATAACACCCATAGTGAGGCGATAACAGTGAGCGCTCGAGAGAGTGAGACAAAGAACCAAACAAGAATAAGAGGGAAAACACGAGAGCAGGTGACACAATGGAACAAACAATGGCTGGCTTATCTAATCATACAAGCCAAACCAGCATTTCAACTATGCTCGGTAGAAATGATCGGTTGCAAGGCTAATAATACCGTATCGATACTCATTGGAACAAACAATATCTGCTATTAATAACGGAGTAACGACAATAATCAATGCGAATAACTGCAAGTATCCTTCGAAAAAAGAAACAGTTCCAGTTACTGTTACAGCTAGACGACGTATAAGTCTTTCTCTACTTATCGACACAAACTTGCCAGTCCAGCGTTGTGGCGCCAATGCAACAATCTTACGCAATAATACTACGACACAATTATTTACGAAAATATTACTTGTTCTACTCAATTTCCAACTTAAATTCAGCCCAAATTTCTTAAGAATACCACAATTAAAGCGTATATTCATCTACGACGACAAAAACAAGCCATATACACAGAACAAACCAAGAATAAAATAGGCATAAAAAACGACAAACCTATTAGACAATATTTCAAACTTATGTCCTATTCAAATTCGATGAACAAATCAATTCCGGACGGTTGGACCATTGTTTATTCGACAGAGGCTGGCTTAAACAGCAATCTGGTTTGTAGACTGTATCATTAATTACATCGAGAACTTTTGGGTTGTCTGGCATCGGGTGGCAAGTTGAACAATTAAAATGGCTAAGTGCACAATAACATAGGCCTACCTTCATATCCAAATCCTCCTTGCTTCCAGGATCCCGGGTCCAGATCACGATACGAGACGAGACAACACTTGTAATAAATCACAATAAATCAATAAATCACATTGCAAAAAAATCAACATTACGAGAAGTGAGCTGTTCGGTTGGCTGGCAAACGGCAACTGGCCACACTTATGCTTTGCGCATCACCGTATAATTGCCCCCTCCACCACCCAACGCCAGACAAGAAAGGGAAACATTCATAACGTCCGAACAGTGACTGATCAGTGACTGAACAGTGACTGAACAGTTACTGATCAGTGACTGAACAGTGACTGAACAGTGACTGAACAGTGACTGATCAGTGACTGATCAGTAATTGAACTGACTGACTGACCACTGAGTGGATGATCCTACCGTCCTGCCACAGACATGCTAAATACTGGTGAGCATGGTCCATGTGGCAGGAGGAGCTAGGGTTATTGAGAATGCTCATGCTCAGCTGGCGGGACAATTGCCAGCCGCAGCAGATCGACTGTTGGTGGTGGGATGGCAGCCGTCGGTGGGGTGACTGGTGGTGGTGGTGGGGAGACCGGTGGCGGCCGGGCGACCGGTGGTGGGGCGACCGGCGGGGCGACCGGTGGCGGCCGGGCGACCAGTGGTGGGGCGACTGGCGGGGCGACCGGCGGCGGCCGGGCGACGGTGGTGGGGCGACCAGTGGGGCGACCGGCGGGGGGACCTGCGGCGGCCGGGCGATCGGTGGTGGCTGGACGACCGGCGGTGGGGTGACTGGCAGTGGTGGGCCAGTCTACCCACTACATACAAAAAATATATCCTCTGGTTCTGTTGATACTGACCTTTAATACTTACCTTTACCGCCTTGGATTCGAGCCTAGAACCTCCAACTTGGGAAGCTGACTTGCTAACCACTACACCATAGAGGATTTATGTTTAAAGACTTAAATTATATAGAATATGATACTTCTTTATACTAATGATAACGAAGAATTGAGAAGTGAGTCATGATGGGGTGGCATTGTCATAGACCTGTTGACAAGGAAGGTTATCACCACCACCACCACCACCACCACTTTTCTCTGTTTGGTATAAGACGGTTTGTCAGCACTGAGAGGTATTCCGTCTACTGCGACATGTTGTCAAACAGTGAGCTATGTCTGCGGGATGTAGTGATTGAGCTTGAGGAGGAGGAACTCATGGTATTATCTCGTTGACAGACATTTTCAATGATGCAGGACATTTGAGCCCTGAGTTCAGAGCCCCAAGTTCAGAGTTCAGAGCCTGAGTTCAGGGCCCTGAGTTCAGAGCCCGAGTACAGAGTTCAGAGCCCCAAGTTCAGAGTTCAGAGCCCTGAGTTCAGAGTTCCGAGCCCTGAGTTTATTTTTTCCCTTTTTTTCCAATTTATTCCCGATTTTATGTGTTTTCAATTTTTTTTTTTTAATTTTTTCTTTAATTTTTTTTTTCATTTTTTTTTTTTTAATTTTTTTTTATTAATTTTTTATTTTTTTTTTTTTTTAATTTTTTTTTTTTTTTAGGATGGCCTTGATGTTAGGTTTGGTTGACCTCGATGACCTTGAGGTTAGGTTTGGTTGACTTGGATGATCTTGAGGTTAGGTTTGGATGATGTGGATGACTTTGAGGTTAGGCTTGGTTGACCTCTGTGACCTTGAGGTTAGGTTTGGTTGACCTCGGTGACCTTGAGGTTAGGTTTGGTTGACCTGGATGACCTTGAGGTTAGGTTTGGTTGACCTGGATGACCTTGAGGTGAAGGAGGACTCTGGGACACTTGTGTCCCAGAGTCCTCCTTTTGTTACTACTAAGGTGTGGTCAAGCTTGTGCTACCACAACGTGTAAAATGGATCCAGCAAAAAAGCTTGTGTTGCTTTAATTGACCGAGCGAAGTGAAGTCTAAGATTCAAGTCGACAGTTTGACATTTCTCTTAATGTTTGAATGTTTAAATGTTTATATGTTGCGCATTTACGGCGAAACGCGGTAATAGATTTTCATGAAATTTGACAGGTATGTTCTTTTTTCAATTTCGTTAAAATCTATAGAATTATTCATCATAAATCAGCTGACAAGTTATTACACAGATGTGTGGAGAAGCCAGTCTATTGCTGTATTTCCATAAGGTCTTTAGTTTCAATCAGGTACTTGTGGATGAAAATACTGCGTGGAGTCTACTGATCACAGAACTACTAGTTATAGTATTAGCTACAAAAAGGCGGGTGAAACGTGAATGCTGGTTGAAGGATTGGTTGAAAAAACGCGAACAGTACTCTCATGTTGTGTTGTTAAATGAAATTCAACTCACCTAGCCAGGACTACAAAAACTATTTCCGCATGAATGACATTATGTTTGAGAAATTGCTGAAACTATTTACACCTTTTTTACTCCGAGAAGATACAAACATGAGACAATGTTTGCCAGTTAAAGGAAGACTAGCAGTAACATTAAGGTACCTTGCCACTGGGTGGAACTTTAAAGACTTAAATTTTCAGCAGTCATGTCACCTGCATCAATAAGCAATGCCATTGTTGAGACTTGTCAGGTACTTTGCATACATCTTGCAAGACTACATGAATGTACATTTAATGCACTACATACTTGCATTCATTTATATTCAGCATTAGTATGTTATTGTTAAAAAACATAGACAGATCAATTGAGTTACCCTTTCCATATGTAGAATATAGGCTACTACATGCATATAGTGAGGTCCACGTTGTAATGACAGTGCTTGATTAGCAATGTCATTGCTATCCTTGTCTATCATTCAACAAAGCGGATAGCACCATCTCTTTCTCGCTTTGCTCTGTTGCTAGATCGTTTTTTAACAATGCAGAATGGATAATTGATTAACAAAATAGGTTCCACAGTTCTGGAAGGAAGTGTTTCGAATGTTTTGATGAACTGTCACAGATGTTCTTCTCCAAATGCATTTCCTTCACAAGGTGCAATCACTTTACTATCGCTGTCCTTGATGATTGTACAATCTTGCAGTGCGAACTGAAAAATGACGATATTCTGATGCACGACACTACGCGATCATTACTAATGATATTATCCCCACCAAAAGCGAGTAATGATGACTGAAAATCAGAGAATCCGGATTTTTGTCATTACTATCCGTCATTACTATCTATGTCTCACTACACGATCATTATAAATGACATTAGTCTCCAGTAATGACATCAATAATGACCGTCTAAGGTTTGCTCAACAGCTGATTTTTAACATTATGAAACATATATATGCTCATGTTCGCTGAATTCGCGATGCTCGGCGGAATGCATGGTTTGCTACGCGGTTCGAGGTTCGGTTCGGCATGTGTGGACGCACCTTTGGTTGGGTCCGTATCACAGAGACAAGTTCTCACAGGGACAAGTAGTTTTTTTTGAACGATATTAGTGTCACAGAGACAAGTTTCATAGGAACAAGTAGTTTTATAAATGGCAGTCTCACAGGAACAAGTTCCCACAGAGACAAGTTGAGTCTCACAGAGACAAGGTGAGTCTCACAGAGACAAGGTGAGTCTCACAGAGACAAGGTCTGTTTCACTGGAACAAGTAGTGTCAGTGGAACAAGAAGAGGGGTAGAGTCCCATTCGAACAAGTGTAGTGTCACAGAGACAAGGTCAGTCTCACAGGAACAAGGTTGGTGTGGTGTGTTGCCTACACATGAAGATGAAGGCATTCCATTTGCTCTAATAAATTGGATGTCATCTGTTTTTTAATATATATACATATATATTATGGTGACATGAATAGAATAGAATGACTGCCTTTATTTTTCTTATAAAGCATCTGTTTTTTAATACATATACATATATTATGGTGACATGAATAGAATAGAATGACTGCCTTTATTTTTCTTAGAAAACGGAGTTAGGGCGCAGTCGA